>NW_017259229.1:604634-627573 GCF_001594045.1 Atta colombica | reverse complement strand
ATATAAGTTTTAATTCTGAAATTAATTAGTGTCTTTTAATCGGTATAAATTAATCCTTTGTTTGCAATCTGGGTCTTTTTTTGGCACAAGCAAGATTTCACTCTTAAATTTCTCCGAAATGTAGAATCCGAGTCTCTCTCTTAAATGACCTTAAAAAGCTATTTGATGAATAAAGATGTTGAAAATTAAATCTAAATTTTCCATATTTTTTGAAAGCCTAAAATAGTAAAAAAAAGAAACAGATAGCAAATGGAGGATTAAAAGAGTCTCTCAGACCCAGCATTACTAACTGTGCTAATTTTTAAGGTCAGCTTTGGAGGGTTAATCATTGCATCAGAAAATACGTATTGACATGTTTATAAGATAGGTAAATTTCTGTGCATTATATTATACAAATGGGTGGGCAAAGTTATAATATTTAAAAATAGACATTAAGTCGACAAAATAGCGACACATTTGCGAACGTGATACAAAGGAAAGTACCAAATGCTCGTTCATTCGAGGAATTCTTGGCGCATTTAACATAAATGATAATTGCGACAACTTGGATTCTTATGAAACTACATAAGGATATTTCCACGCGAAACAAAGAAGCCTCTTCTTGTTGTTGCTTCTTTTTTTTAAATTTGTATTTGTAATACTATACATATTTTGTATTTTTGCTGAAGAATTCGATTGAAATTAGTCTTTAAATAGGTATGACTTAATAAAGATATTGAGTCAATTTGACATTTTTTACGTTGCATTTGCGATCAGAATTTAATTGAGGAATTCTGATGAAGTTTTAACTGTTTCGTAATATTTACGGACGACGCTTCCTATTACTTTTTGTTTAATTACTATTTTTCATCGATCTAAAAATAATTCGTGACCTTATATTTTTGAATGGAAAATGGAGTAACATCAGTACGAGTATCTTAATTCAAGGATTCACAGTGATTGTATTAATATTATAAGCTAAGGTATGTTTTATGATAAAATTATTTACAATTTTCAAGATGTTATTAGCATATATGCTATAACAATATTATTAAATTGCTTGACAATTTAATTGTGATATAATTAATTTTGTTTATGATTGTGATTTTCAAGAAAATAATTTCATCGTGCAGTTTACAGAATTAATTCACACTGAATATTTAAGGCGCAAAAAATAGAATTATTTCTCTTATTGATTTATTCTCGGTTTAATTTCAAATTATAATTATATTAATATTATTCTTTATTAAAATTTTTTTTAATCATCATATGCAGATGTAAATAGATAAAAATTCTTCGTTAGTTACTTCGTTAGTTTTGATAAAAATCAAGTTGTATCACGAAAATATCAAAGGCATTATAAGATAAATATTGTATATTAAATCTACATATTCGTCGCAGTGTTTTCTTGTATCTCAAAGTAATTATTATTATTAATTAATCACAGCTTAATTATTACAAGTATTTTTAAAGCTGATTAATTAATTATTACACCGGAATGTAAACAAATGCGAATAGATTTACTGTATTCATCTTATAATACTTTAAATATTGGGTATGGGAAAAAATT
The DNA here is from genome assembly GCF_001594045.1 of Atta colombica. NCBI lineage: Eukaryota > Metazoa > Arthropoda > Insecta > Hymenoptera > Formicidae > Atta > Atta colombica. The sequence continues at coordinate 626,024 of NW_017259229.1, read as the reverse complement.
CGTGGCGTTTTTCCAGCTAGATTGCATTAAATGCTCAGTAGTCGGCAACTAATCGCATCGGCAACACTAGACGTGCGTTTAAAAAGTGACATTTTAACCTTTGTTTTGAGCCGAAAAAGATTGAAATCGGAAAAGATTGAAGTGGATCAAAAATTATTTTATTTTGAAAATGGAAATAAATAAGGAAAAAATTCGCTACATTTTGCAGTATCACTATGATAAAGGCAAGAATGCTGCACAGGCTTGTGAAAAAATTTGCGCTATTTACGGTGAAGATACTCTATCAAAATCAGCAGCACGGAAATGGTTCGCTCGCTTTCGTACTGGAAATTTCGATGTGAAAGATGAACCTCGCTCCGGTCGACCAATCACTAAAAAGTCCGATGAAATCATGATAAAAGTCGAACGTGATAAGCATGTGAGCACTGTGGAGATTGCCAGGGAACTAGGCATCGACCACAAGACAGTTTTAAATCATTTACACAAAGCTGGATACAAAAAGAAGCTCGATGTTTGGATTCCTCACGAATTGAGTGTTAGGAACATGATGGACCGAATTAACATTTGTGATACGTTACTGAAATGGAATGAAATTGAGCCATTTTTGAAGAAAATGATAACTGATGATGAAAAATGGATCACCTATAATCCAACTAGAAAAAGATAAAGTGGATAAAGAAAGGAGAGAAGGCGCAAGCAATCACAAAACCTGGATTGACGAGGAAGAAGGTGATATGTGTGTGTGTATAGTGGGACTGGAAGGGAATCGTTCACTATGAGTTCACTAACTCATAGTGAACGATTCCCTTCCAGTCCTACTATGCTGTTATCATCCAATCAAACAATTAATTTTGAACTCTATTGTGAACAACTGCAGAGATTACAACAAGCAATTGAGAGGAAGCGGCCAGAATTAATCAATAGGAGAGGTATCATCTTCCATCACGACAACGCTCGACCACACACATCTTTGATGACTCAGTAAAAATTGCGAGAGTTTGGCTGGAAAATTTTAATGCATCCGTATAGTCCTGACATAGCGCCCTCAGACTATCATTTGTTTAGGTCTCTGCAGAACTCTCTTAATGGTGTAAAGCTAGCTTCAAAAGAGGCCTGTGAAAATTACTTGAAGCAGTTTTTCGATCAGAAACCACAGAAGTTCTATCGCGATGGAATTATGGCTCTATCCCAAAAATGGCAAAATATTATAGAAAATAATGGAGCATATTTGGTTTAAATAAATTGATTTCAATACTCTAATAAAAACACTTTAATTTTACTAAAAAATCGCCACGAACTTTTTTCCATACTCAATATTTTCATGGCGTAATTGTTATAATTGGTTGCCGTTCCGTATTCTTGATGGCGTATACAACGAATTATAATTCGCGTTTATCTTGTTTTAATTCTCACCGGATATTTTACCAAGAATTGAATATTTCGAAATGATAATATAAATCCGTTGTCCTTGATATCTGTTTACAGCGCGAGGAATGGCGCTCGGTATGTTGTTTGCAAGAGATGTAACCGCTATCATTCGTACGACGACATTCGAATAAACGGAAAGTCTTCGCGAGCCGCTCCACATTACTCTTTGAAACGCGAATATTTCCTACGAGTAATTAGCGATCGTTCACCGACGCTGCCAATTAATTCTCGCGCTTAACATCTCGTGAATGGCGCGTTGAAGCGATGGCTACTTGCAAAATATTATCTCACGCGATCTTTTCTTTTGAAAGCAATATTAAATATCCGAACGGACTTTTCTCATGATTACGTATATAGAGAGTGCGGAGTAATAAACTGATTATAGGATCAAATATGATTCGAGATAATATGAGGTAATATCGAAATTTTATTGATAACATTTTATATTTCGCAAATTGATTGAACACGCGAGAAGCGCTGGTCTTAGGAAGTAGCAATAAAAAAGAAATGGCATATTGTAAATTGTAACTTTATTATTCTCATTTTTTCTCTCGTTGAGCGGTCTTACAATGAGATTTCAAAATGTGAAATTTAAACCTTAAACTGTAAGAAATTAACTAGTTATAATCGATTATCCTCTTCACATTTCTTCACTGTGATTTTTTTATGACTTAAAATTAAGTTTTATGTCTTGGAATCTTATTGTGCCATTTCACCCATCTATTGCGATTATGTAAAATACGTGTGTAAAGGTGAATGTCGTTTAAAGTATCGCATGATCATTGTATTCCTATAATTAGGTGCGCGCACGATCCTAATTAATCGTGCTTTCACGAGTGAGAGACTGTGAGTGCAACAAGAAAACTTGAGAGAGAGAGAGAGAGAAAGAGAGAGAGAGAGAAGGGAAGAGAGAGAGGGAGAGAGAGAGAGAGAGAGAGGAGAATGCCTGGAAGATATATCAGATATCGAAGAAACCATGGAGTGAATAAAATTTATTATTATTTTATTTAATCGTTAATTATTAAATAGTCTATCCTTTAAAAATCAACACAAAATTTATAATATTTATAAGTTACTTGATATTACAAGTATCGAGTATATTATAATTTTGAATAAATGTTAATTATTGTTACTGTTATATATTTGAGTATATTTATATTTTACAATTCAAAGAAGCGTGTAACAATTCCGTTGCTACGCATCGTATCGATAAACGACAGATTATTTTTAATTTGAAATAGTGAAATTTATGAAAAATATAGACATAGAAAATAAGATATAGATATTATATGTATTATAAATCGATATAGCGTAAGAATAAAATACATCTTATAAATTCATGTTTTAAAATGCATGGGAGTTAGGCAAATAAAAATAAAAATTAATTAAACAAAATAAAAAAATTAAACAGTGATTATTTATGCCTGGAAAATTATCCGATTTATTATGCACTTATACATAAAACTCAGTAGGATTTTCACGAAATCGAAAATATTATTTCAATATTTTTATTATCGAAATAATTTTATTATCGAATATAAAGTCGTACAAATTGTAGTGTATCTTTATTTCAAAAGAATTTAGTTCCCCGCGGAATTCAGTTTTGCATGAAAATTCTTGATTTATCATTTTACATGGAACATAATATCGCATTTAACTTGAAAAAAACGCAATCTTTTAATAAATAGTTTTTGCTATTTATAATTATGTTTGTAAAATAAAATAAAATAAAATATTTTGTGAGATTTCCTTGCGCAAACTTTTTAAAATTTTTTGTAAAATTTATACTTTACATTTATACACTTACACTATACACTTTTTCGATACATGTACATCACGTAACGTAAAATATAAATTCGCGTACTACTTATCGTACTTGTCTATTTTGAAAAATTAAGTTTATCTTAAAATTTTAGAATAAACATGGAATAATTTGATTACAATGAATATTTCGAATATAAAATACAATTAAACGGAGAGTAATACAATTATTCAGAAATTCATTATTTGATCCATATATTCATACAATTATATTATTTTTTTTAACAGTACAGGTACACTCGTAGATATATTAAAACTCAACTCTTTTAAAATTGAGCCAATCTTACTTAGCTTCATTTACCGCAAGGAAACCGAGAAAATTATATAAAATCGGAAAACGATACGAACTTCGTAGTAAAATTATTAGTGCATAATTTTTTCCGTGTCGCAGTAGTAAAACCACGTTTATGGTCAGACGCACGTTCTCTGCAGGAATAGTCACCGCCGTAACGCGTATTAATGAAAGCACTTTCCAACATTAATTAATATCGTATTCGTTTCGTGTACGCAATTTTATTCGCGCCATAAGTTCACCATATAATACCGTGCTATAATTAGTAATGCTTGATTATAAGCATATCACATTTCCCAATTTGTACTTAATGTCAAAACTATTAATTAAATTTTTATTTCGTCCGCATATGCTGTATTTAAAAAAAGTTTTAAAGTGTAAAAAATAATACTAATACGATAATGATCTAGTATTTATTAGAAAGATAATTTTATCATTATTTTTATTAGTATTATTTATCATGTTGTATTTATACTGAACTTTTTTGCACTATGTTATTTATTAAAAAATCATTTTTAAGGATTGTGTAGCAATAAGTGTTAAATTTATAATCGGATAATTTTTTATTTCTATAATCAAGTTCTATAATAAAGTTCTGTCCGACTAGCTCCGATTTCGATGGAAAAAGCGTCAGTTTACTACATTAAAATGAAAGCTGTTAAAGAGATTTTGATGACCTTCTTATGGAAAAGTCATTTCTTAATAAAAATTAGTTAGTATTTATATTAATTGGAGAAGGAGAGAGTTTGTAGGATGAACCTCGCTTTGCATGGAAAGTTTTGCAGCCTTTGAATCTCGTCACACAATTGTTCATTAAAAAATATTAATAAATAAAGTTGACAATATAAATGTGAGTTTAATTTTATAATTTAAATTTTAAGGTAAATCTCTGGAATCCTCGCTTCGCATTGTGGTGAAATGTATGTATGGACGGTATGAGTTTTATTCCCCTCTTGGCTCCACCCTCGAAAAAAATAGATACTCATTCTACTGTTTTATTTAAAAAATAGCTTTTCCGTAGAATTCGTCAAAAATTCCTTTAATCTTTTTCATTTTAATCCAAAATGAAGCTATTCATAGTTTCAGCGAAATTGGAGATATTCTGTTTTCGGAATTTTACCCAGAATGTTTTTGAGTTTCATTAGAGAAATTAATCATGATATATCCGGTCTCTTTTTATAAGCAAAAATATCAGTTCACGAGAGTAAAATTGAAAAAAAATGAAAAAAGCGCGCTTTAATTAAAGTCAAATGATGTTCGCGTGAGTAGGACGGCGACTATTTTAGCCGTGAAAGGACAAAACACGAGTTAGTGATTAGCGGTATGATTGTAAAAGTCGATTCTAGTGCGAGAGACAGCCGGTGCAATCTTTCTTATTAGAATACCGAGGACAATGCGCCATGATTACACCGTCATTGTCGAGCTGGCCGTTTGACCCAAATTTACCACAGCACGAGAAGTGAAATTTCACGAGATCAACGCATTTTCTTACGCATTATCAGCAATTCTAACTCCGAAGTCTTGAAATCGTTCAGAGGGGTTAATGCTGGACGATCTCGTAACAAGTTTTGCGAATAACGTAACAACTTCGTTCAACGGTTCTGTCGAATTCATGTTAGAATATAGTTGGGTCCATGTCGTTACAAGTTACGAGAACACGTTCTCAGTAAATGAGAGGCAAATGGCTTTCTCTGAGCGCGGCCGAAATTACGTATTTTCGACGAAAGTTTCAAAGTTTTCGAAGTACTAAGCCACGTGTAAACATAAGTGAGCCGGGAGAAATTTCAGAAATAGTACATAGTGCGATGCAGAATCGACGATTTTAAATTTGAAGAAAAACTCTTTATTCGACTCAAATTATTGTTTGCCAATCTGGACTTTAGGAAAATTAATTATCCTTATGATATTTTTCGATATTTCATCTATTTATTTCTTTTTATACGGAAGATCTAAAAATAATTTTATTTGAACTATCAAAATAATACCTAGCCTAACAAAGGTAAGTAGTAGAGATGCTTAGAAAAAATTATAATAGCCCAAAAAATTTTATTTTTATAATTACATTTTTTTCAATAGTATATGTGTAATTAACTTTATACTATTTATACTTTCGAAATAGAAAAATGTAAAAATAATGAACTTTAAGATTGGATAATACTTTTTACTTTTCCAGAGCAAAATTTTTAAGATTATGTTATGATCTATTTATTTAAATGAAGATTAAGTGTTTCACTTAATTATTTTTATCGTCCAACAAAATTATTTTCAAATCTGTACATACTTACATTCTTAGATGTTTTAGTAAAATCTTTTCGTACCAATTTGCTTACCTATTCTCTGAAACTTTTTAAGTATCTCGCTCTTCATGATTAAAAATTGAGTCAACCCTGTTTCAAGGCTGGCTCAATTTTCTCTCTTTAAAATTCTACTATAAAGAAGTTAGAGTATACCTATCTGTAAATATTTTAAGAAACGAAGCGATAATGTCAAAAGCAAGATAAAATCGTGCTTACCCTGTTGTTGAACCCGCGACCTACGCGCTCGTCGTTGACCCAGATCTGCCATTCCCCGGTGCGACCGTTCCAGCTTGTGCAAGAGTGGTACCACTTATTAAGTCTCAGCGGATAATTCAATCTGTATAAATTGTGACCGTTGACGTTAAGCATGTAGTATGAACTCCTTGGTGTGTTTGCGACCCACGACAGTATCCCCCGTGGTTGGTCGCCAACTGAAAGTCGAGGGTATAAATTATCCTGTTCCGCAACGCGGAAAGAGGGAAACGGTTTTCTTGCGCGCAAGTAGAATAGATGTAACATTTCTATTAGGGATGATAACTGTCAAGAATACTATAGCAGTTGTACATGCAGATACATATGCGATTCTGACGGTTTCATTCACGGACACGTTTCATGTTTTCGGACGCTTTCGTTCCAAAACAGAGGGTGAAGAAATATTAAATATCTTGTTATTTATACATTATTTAAAATTAGTATTTAATTTAAGATTAACGTGAACATGTTATTTTTTTATCTTTAATGAAATGCTAATATCATTTCCAATGTGCAATATTTATTTATTAAGCAAAAATTTAATAATGGAAAAATTGAATAATGATAAAAAATTTTAATCCCAAATTAGATAACCTTTATCTTTTATTATCTATATTTTACATAAATAAAATAATTTCCAACAATGTAATATTTATGTTTTATTAATTATGTAATATTTTTTTTAATTATGAGTATAATCATCTTTTTTTTATTTTACATATCCAGAATTAATATAAATTTCAAATTTTGGGTTATCATTTGTATAACAGATTTACAGTTTCTATTGTTATGTGATTAATTTTAATTCGACACAATTTTAAAAAGTTTAATTTCTAATAATTAATTAAAGAATTAATTAAAATTAATTAAAATTAAATTGTTTTGGAAAATTCTTATAAATAATAATTACTTAATTTTTATCACGATGTTTTTCGTTTAAGGTCTAAAAAATGATTTGTGGATTAAATATTAAAGGTACTTTCTCACAATGGTACATTTCCAGTATATCTATTGATTCTGGAGAAGAGAAGCGTTTTTAGATATATCTGAAGGTAGGGACTTATTGTTGGTGTATTTATGACACCGCGCATATCCACCTATTGTTACGCACGCCTGCGCCTAAGAAAAAAGAAAAAAAACACCTAGCGTATGTATGGAACTTTCTACCGGCACAAAAAAGCCACAAACCACGCGGAACCTTTCTAAACTGCATATTGAAAACAAAGCCGGAAAACATCATTGTTCGTATGCAAATAATAATGCGGGCGTAAATCGATTCTTACGACGACATGAGGAACGGCATGATTGTAACTTAAGCTAATCACTGATCTGCGGAAAGAGAGAGCATTGCGTAGGAATCGATTATGCAACTGAATAAGACCGTTAATATAGTATGATGTTTGGAGATTATACGATATTTTAAATTAAATTTCTTTTGATATTTACAATAAATTACTTGCAGTATTGCATAATCCAGATTTAGTAGTAGCACTTTAATAAAACTTCGTATCATATTTGCTGGGAGCATTTTGATAAAACTTTATTTCACATTTATTACATGTGAAAACAATTGCTGTGTCGTATTAAAAAATTTTATACAACATTATTATTATATGATGAACCAATAAGTGTACGTACGAGTTTACTAAACTTTAGGTTTAGCGAAAAATGGATCTATCGATGTTTACGTGTTAAACTTTATAATTTTTAAAATTTTGTTTAAAAATATTCTGTAATTTCAATGGAAAGATAATATTTTTTACTTCACGAATAAAAAAATTTAATAATTTTGGAAAATATAATTAGCAAAGCTATTGAAAATCGCTATTTATTTTTCATATATCTATATATAAATATTGTGTACATTCATTTTTATAAGTAAGTACTGACATTTGAACGCACAGTTCATTTGCAAGTTTATTGTTTGCTTATTCACAGTTTCTGCTGTGTTAATTAACAATATATATCAATTACGAGAAACTAGGTCAAAGGTAAATTAATACACGTTGTAAAATTCGTTAATCAAACAACTTGCGTCGTAATTTAAGGAGCGCGAATTTTCTCTGAGTTTTTATGATGATAATAAGTTTCCAATGTAAAAAGAAAAATCTCATCGTATATATAATATTACTCTGATAACAGAACAGAGTATATTATTAAATCGTCGTGAATTTGTTTTTGTCTTTCTTACAAGAGAACCACGTGAAATATAAAATTCTAATTTTAATGAAACTTTATATATGAGATATATAAATAGATGACTTTAGAAAATATTAATGGGGACTAATAGATTGTTTTGAGAGATGAAATAATCTTTTATATATAAAATGATTTTTAATTTTTTTTTCATTATATTTCATAAATTCAAGATTTCTCATATATTAAAGATTTCTCCTATCTCTGAATAGCATATATAAAGAAAATCTAGAAAAGCGGCTTAGTGTTTTTTATTCTATTAAAGTGAACTCCAATGTTCACGATACGTTGGCACGACATATCATGACTTGGGGATAATCCGCAAATTTTGCTTAGCTTTTTTGAAGAAAATGAAAGCTTTAAAAGAAACATTCAAAATATTAAAAAATGTTTATACAAAAATTTTATGATAAATAATCTTTGTTATATATAAATATTATTTTTTTTTAAATAATTTTGAAAATCATTTTTTTAATATATTATTGACGTGAATAAATAAAAAAAGTGATTTTTATTATCAAGCTTTTACAATATACAGAACATTTTTTATATCTTAAATAGTTTTTTATATATAACAAAAAAATTAACAACTGTTTATTAGTTCTAAATGATATCTTATAAATTTATCTACATTATTGAGTATTACTAACACCGAAAGTTAATACCGTATCACAATTAATTCGTTATGTTTGTAACACCGTTATGCGATAACGTGCCATATTATTTTCAGTGGTACACTTAATGAACTTTCGCTTTCACATTCGATACATTGTGCAGTGAAAAAAAGGTGAAAGGAGAAAGAACGCTTTTATTTTGGCTCACACTCACCTGCGTAAGAGAACAAGGGATGGTCATTGGAATGATTATGGAATTTCGTCCACATGCAGAGGGTGAACTCCTTCATGTCTGGCAGGTCCACTTTGTAATGGATGTACTGCAAGATGAAGAAATGTATATACATACACATATACGCACTCTCTACAATTTTAAAGTGAATCTTACTCTGAAGAGTGAAATCTCACATTTAAAGATTGAAAGTTGAACCACTCGTTTCTAAGACTTATTTAATTTTTTAGCCTTCTTTAGAGTGAGATTTCACTCCAATGAATTTAAAGAATATATGTATATGTGTGTGTACACTCCAAATTTTTCTTGGAATGAAATCTCAACCAAAAATCTCATGAAAATACAATCACTTTTGAAAAAGAGTGAAAATATTTGACTCTTTATAAAGAAAATATTTTCACTTTCTTAGAGTGAGATTTCACTCCAAGAAGTTTACAGTGCATATTATACACACACACACACACACACACACACACACACACACACACACACACACACACACACACACACACACACACACACACATACACACGATATATATATATATATACGTATATATACGATAGTATATACTGTTAGATCGCATCAGTAAGCAACGCTCGACTGACATTGATTTCGTGTGCCTATCGCGATCCGAATTGTCAATGCATCCGGCGATGCGCCGTTGAAGATTAATGTGCCCCGTGCGATTTAATCGCTGGAATGTGTACTCTACCGCGTTCGCATCACTTGCATTATACCGACCTTACATTATTAATCGGCATCGATCCCTACGACTCGCGTTTAAATGAACATTTAGGTAAAGACAACGCGAGCGAGCACGTTCTCGTGGGTGTAATCGAGCGAATGTAATCGTAGCATACGAGTGCAACTATTGTTCAATTCGACATGGATGATTAGAGTTTGATGAGAGTCTGAGTTACATCTTCATCTGAATCGCCAGACTATCTGCCGAATTGTTGCTAAACTTAGAACCATCTTGTTCGCATGGTGAAAAAAGAAATTACCGTAGCAGAATGAAAAAGATACTTTTTATATGATACATAATGCGACATAAATACAATTGCGTAGATCACGGGATTACAATGATTATCGCATGTCTCTAAATTGGTCGATTATATTGGTTGCTGACATCGATCGATTGAAATTTATGTATGAACAGTGCTCTACTCGGGGACACACCTATATATCGAATTGATATATTGATGAACAGAGTATACATTGCCTTAGGTAGTGAAATTGCTTCGTGCAGAATCACGGTATAATATAATTAACAAGTAAATATCGTGTATGTAATCTACAACTGTCTTCGACATAAAATACAAATAGCGATAAACAAATTAATGACAATTTTTGTTTTTCTAGGAATATAGCGAATAAAAATGCAACATTCTTTTAAATAAGAAATCATTGAAAATATATATTACAAGTTATATTTATTATAGAGAAAAATTATATTTCCAGAGAGAGTTTTTCTACTTTTTTTATTTGCATTCTTATTTTATTATTATCTTTTTTTTATTATTAAGGAATCACAATTTTCGTTTATCATTAACGTATCACGTATACTGAAATGTATTATGTTGTTTTTCATCATTTGCGACAAAATTATTGGAATTTACGGAATATCCGTCGTTTTCATTTTTTATTACCAAAGAGCCTTCTCAGATTATGTTTTTCTTCAAATTTTTAAACTGATTTTTTTTTTTTTTTGCGAAATATTTCGCTTTGTGATACGTTTATTATACTGAAGGTTAGCGTATATATACTTTGTGTCTGAGGCAGTGAAATTAATTCCTGCAAAGAATTATAATTGATAAGTAAATATCATATTGAGACTACAACTCTTCTTGATATGAATTTAATAAGCACGAGTGAGAGATGAGGGTGACAAGCTCGAAGACACATTAATGAAAATACATTATTTTTTAAGAATTTAATAATTACAACATATTATGTGTAAATAAGTACAAAAATTGAAAACATTCATGCACTAAGAGTTACAAGTCGTTTAGGAAAACATATTTCTTTAACTAACTTTTTATTTGCATTCTTATTTTATCATTATTTTTTTTTTATTAAAAAAAAGTCATAATTTTCTTTTATTATTTTTTCAGTATAAGGATAGGACAATCTCACTGAAAAGGATTACGTTTTTCTAACAATTCCGCGATAAAATTATTATTTATATGATTATTTATGTGAGATTTCCGCATTTCGATTTTATTTCCAAAGACCCAATTCTTAGATTGCGTTTTTCATAACATACAGCATAACATACAGCTTTTAAACCGATTTTTCCCCAAGTATCGTTATTATTACTCACGTTCTTTTTAAAGCGAGACAGACACATTAATAAGAATGCCTGCTTTTTATCAGCGATTGCATGAGCTCGCGGTTAATCGATTACGCGTTGTCGACGCGAGAGTGGCGTAGAGCCGCTTCTTGCGTCCGTAGTTTCTATCTGAGGGGAACGGGAGGACTTGCTGTGTGCAGAACGGTTTAGCCAAAAGCGGCCGCAAAATCACAACGGCGACGACCACGATCGAGATTGCACCGGCACACGTCCAGTTCCTTTTACGGTCGTCAGCTCGCATAAACTTCCCCGCGCGTTATACCAGGGCGCTATAGAAATACGCGCGTCACCGCGCGTTGAGTTAGCCGGTATCTGACAGGCAATGTTTCAGTTGGTTTCTAAGAGGAGACCGTAAATTTGACGAGCGGGATGAAATATTCAATCGTGTACCCGGCGATACTACTCACTCAATTTCCCTACTGTTTACGTTAAGGTGATTTGTACCTACAATTCCCGTAACTTATCGACATACCGAATTATAACGTCACGCGATCGGTCTTGCGATCGGAGTTTCTCTGTCAGCAACTATAGAGTTATATTAATATCCGAATAGAAAATGCCGCGTGACATTATGATTAAACATGTATTACTGCTAGACATGTTTCAAATGTTTCAATTAACTCTTCAGAGCTGACGTCAAATTTGTAAGAGTTACTGTATCTGTCATAGATGTTTAAAGATGTTTCAAGTTATAGTTTCTGCAAAAAGTGAAAAGAATTGAAAATTTAAAAATAATTGTGAAACATTTTTAATATGTTGATTAAAAAGCACTAATTAATTTCAAGGAATCAAAATGACATAACTCGTGTACAAAAGAAAATGAATAACAAGTAATTTAACTTGTACGTTAATTTTAATGAAAATAATCCACGTTTGCATAAAGAAAATTGAATTGTTTGACATTTTTGTGTAAAGTGTAAACAACACAAAAATTAAGAACTACTAATATTATATTGAAATGTAATAATTTTTAATCGTAACATTTTTTTACAAAGATAGCTAAATTATTTTTATTCATCAAAATCTTTATTAGCTAAACAATCGCAGCATAGTGAATCTCATAGACTCTCGTCAACTCCGAAAGGTTAAGTAGTAACGACATTCATGTATGTACATTAATTTATTTGGACAAACGTTTCTCATAGGATAGTGGATCGCTTAAATAAAAACACCGAAAACAACTTGCCTTAAATAGCGATTTCGCGTTTATCACCACGGTATATCCTATATACGAAAGTGCTTCCGCCGTAATTTAAGATCGATTTGTTTCCGCGCTTAGCTCCATTGCCACTTTTAGCGAAAACGTATCGACGTTTCGACTAGTGTCGCTCTCGATTTTCTCCGTGTGATAAATTCGCAAATCGCGTTTCCACGAATTGGCAGTCGTGCTTAATATCCCGCCTGACATTATCGACCGTCACGAGAGGCGTCAGCGTGGCCGTTAATTGTAACGGGGAATGAAGCTGATGAGGGATCGGGTGATAGGCATCTTACCTCGGGGAAAATGATTGCCGTATTAACGATTGTAGAAAGTCGCACTAGCAAGCCTTTGTTCCGGTCGCCTTTGGATCCATTTACAATCCGTGATTTCGTGTCAGTTTCTTTTCCTTTTGCACTTGCTTTGCAATTACACCTGGCGTAAGTCGAGTCTGAACGACGCTCTCCGACGTCAGATATCATCTTGACTCGAGTAGTTTTAACAAGCACAATAAATACACTGTACTCGCACTTTCCAACTTTTATCGCGTCGATCACGCCCCATAGATTTATTCTCTGTGAGATTATCCAGATGGAAGCTTTGGTATTTCATATTAATGGCATTTCATATCTGTGACATTTTTTCTTGTTTTTTTTTTTCAAATTATTGTTTTGAATATTTTCCAATTATATCGCAAATATTATGATGACGCATTGTTTTATATAATATTAATGTCCATTTTTTTCTGCGAGATTATTCGGAAATTTTGATTTTCAGTTCCATTCCTGTAGCATTTTTCTCATTTTATTTTAAATTTTATTTTAAATTATCATTTTATTTTAAATTATTTTTTTCAAAATTTTTTAATCATATTATCACAAACGTTACGACGCATTGCATTATCTTATAATATTATATTAATCTTATAATATCATCTATATCTTTGGATAAAAATTTTGATCTTTAATTTGATCTTTAATTGCATATCTTGAGCATTTCTCATTCTTTTAAATCATTCTGAATATTTTTGGACCATATTATTAACAGAAAAATTATGATGACGCTGCATTACAGCGTAATATTATATTAATGTTTATTTTATTTGTGAGAAATCATTTTAAATAATGTTATAAAAGATTCGTAGATTTATGAATATAAATGTTTTCTTAATATATGAAGATATTCATAAAATTAGTAGCTCTAATACTTTTAAAAAAGATTTGTTACATTTATTGTTTTACATATTTTGATCAGTATTTGGAGAAACAGCAAACACAAAACTACATTTTAATTTGAATAATTGTGTTTTAATTTCAACTGTCACAACAACGTTCACTTGGTTAAACAAAAACGCGTACAGTCATATCGGCGAAGGCCGTTGATATTACCATTCTAAATGAATCGAAGTAGTTTAACTTCCTTTCTCCTTAAATCAACAGCCTGTCACCCATAACAGCGAAAAAACACAAGAAATATTTAAGCATGAACATAGTATCTTCATAAATCTTATCGCGATAAACCAAAATTGTTTTTATTAAACGCGTTTTTTATATAACTGAAAATCTGGATATATTTCAACATCGCTGTGATATCGCAAGTGATTTCTTATATACGATATATAATTTTACGTCACTTGATAATTTATCTTCACTAACTTCCTCACAATCAGTGAAGCTAAAATTTTCTATCTTGTGACTTTCCTGGCTATTATACAAATTTGCCCGGGAATATTGCTGCTGCCGCATCAGACGAGCAAGTAATTCACCTTAGAACGTTCACTTTCTCGTTTGTCGAGTTACATTGAAAACGAAAATGTAGAAGTGCACCTGTATATTTTGTCTTTAACGAACCGTGCAGAAGGCATAACGACATTCGAACATTGTGGCGAAGAATCGGTTGAAAGGCAGTCGCAAAGCGGGATTTGGCCGGTTTTGGGATCATGACGATTGATAATAATTCAAAACTCGTTTCGACTCGCCCCAAGGGGATCATCCTCGAGAGAGTGTTTTCTCTTACTTTCGTTGGCCGCAGAACGCGTCTCATTTCGTTTGCGTTGCGCTCCCGATGCAATGCCAAGTTGCATTCTCTCGAGCGTGAAGTATACTTCACGTGACACGTGAACGACGGAATTCCGTGTTAGTTACACGAGACGAACGAGTTATTTTTGTGTGAACTAATTATAAGTACTGTTAGCGCGTACAATGCGCGTGATAAAGAAAGAGAGAGAGAGAGAGATAGAAAGTAAGAAGAAGAAAATGAGGAGAAAGGATATGAGGAAAAAGAAGAAAAAAGGATCAGAAAGAAGAATATGACGAAGAGGAAGAAGAAGAAGAAGAAATGAAAAAGAAAAAGAAACATGCGAAATGGATTCGGGAAGAGATCATTTGTCAACGAGAAAATTGTCATAAATTCTCAGAATTTATTTAATATAAGTCACACGCTCATAGACATGCACTTTATTGTAAGACAACTTTCTAAATGAAGGAAGACTGAAATATAATTTTTGTATGCTGTATACGTGTGACATAATTTTAATTAAATTAAAATTATGACATATATATACTAAAAGAATCTAATCTTCATCAATGAACAAATTACATTTAAGAAAAATATAGTGATAGCATTTATATAGGTCACAACTGTTACAAATTTTATATTATGTAGAATTAATGTAATTAAAGTGATGTTAATAACTACAAAATAATTAATTTAACTATATATACGAATGTACATTAATTCTACATATAAAACTTGTATAATTGTCATCTATTGTATATAGTTATCATCTCTATGCTTATCTTCTTGTGTGTAGAACAATTATTTCACATCGATAAATTATAATGATGAGATCGCATTATAACAAATGATTTATCAAATGATGTTGGAATTATATTCTAATTACCAGCCTAGTATTTCTCTAATTACATTATTATTCAATCATTATTGTAGCATACACGAATTTAAATTAAATAATGGCAATTTACCTATTTTTAGATGCGTTATACATGTGTATATAGATATACAATAATATCAGTAAGCGAAACTCGACAAGCACCGTCCTGTGGCTTGGAAAATAAACGTGTTACATGCATAGAACTATATTGACCATCTGGCCTCCATAATCATTCTCATTTCGCGCGTATTTATAATGATGATTCGAAATGACCTACATTTTATAGGTTTTTTTCTCTGTTTGTTAACAGCTAGCAAATATCATATTGAGCAAATCAATCTAAATTATAACGTATATATATTTGAATAGAAAGCAATCAATAATTTCTTGCGATATTTGCTTGATTAAACTTTTATCGTCTCCATTTTGAAACTTCCTAATAGCATAATTTATTGACGCAATATTATCCCAATATCTTCCAAATGTTTGTCAATATTTAATCAATATTTAATCAAAAATCATAACTGAATTAATCGTGCTATTAGGGTCCGATTTCTGATCATAGAATTATTGTTCTTTATTGTGATCATGATTTGTTTCTTGTTATATTGTATCTATAAAATATAAATTCTATAAAATATAAATTCTATAAAATATAAATAAAATATAAAAATATATATTCGATTTACGATATAAAAATCTATTGTTGTCCTCAACTTACCTCGAAGTACAGCTGCTGGTTCATGCTGACTTTATAGAGGGAACATGTATCTTGATCTTGTGGCAGCAGCAGATGATGAGGACTGTCCTCATAGAGCGTCTGCGTAGGCGCGTTTCCGAAAATCGATGCTTCCTGATGCAGTATACCTGCGCCATCGGAATGGTCCGGCACGATCGGTCGCCAGGACGACGAGATCGCCTGCATCTCGTGTGAAAGCGCAATGAGAATAGCGCACGTAAACAGGATTGGCGTCATCTTCGGGCGGCTCGTTCCTTTCGAGCTACCTGCAAATTGAAAGATCGAACTTGCTTTTTTTTATTTTTCGTTAACTATTTTGTGACTAAAAAGAATTCGGAATTTATTGTATACTATTAAATATTGAAGGAATAATAGTAACTCATGTGACCTTTGAGTTTAATAACTTTTTATTATTTTTAATTTTCATGTGTCAAAATATTGAATCCATTTCAAAATAAACAACGCCCATATTAACGTATGCATTTAATAATGAACTTTTGAGTCAAATTTACATTTTTTTAAGTTAAATTGTTTATCTTTTTTGTTTTAGTTAAATTAACAACATATTAAGTAGGAGATGTAATGACTTTTAGAAATGATTTCAAATAATTCAAATTGAATATAATTTGATGTTATGAATTTAACAGTGTAACAGGAAATATATTGAAAGAAAATATAGAATCCACGAAAATTTTTGTTACTTTTATTTTTAAGAATTTTCCAAGTTTAAAACTGAAAAATAAGATTATGAAATTTAAAATTATTTCAAAATCATTACTTTAAAATTAAAAATTAGGAAAAATCTTAGGATCCTCAAGACTGATATATTTTAGTTATGAGTTAAATCCTTCGGTTATCCGAGACATGTATTTTCACTTTCCGTTTATTTGAAAGTAATGATAGTGCAATGTCATTACGTTCACATATGTTGCATGTGTGACTAACATATTATATAAAATTCCTCAACTGTTTTTTCCGCGAATATTCTTACGCATAATAAAGCACATGGCGCTCTCCCAAGTTAAAAAATAGAAAAGAGAAATTGGGAGCTGATTTGTAGAATTAGGGAGGAAAATATAGAGCAAGTTATAAAATGAAGATTTAGATACTCCGAAAGACAATGTTCTATGGAAATGTGGAAAGAGAGAATAAAGAATTGAAGAAGAATAAAGAGGATAGGATAGATATGGAAAATTAGGAAGGATATAAAAGGAAGGAAAAATGAATGAAGGAAAGAAAATATGCTAGAATTTTGTGCAATAACTGGATAAATGTTGTATGAATATAAATTAGTAAGATAAAGGTCTGAAAAAAGATTGTGATACTTAGAAGGAAAAAAAATAATAAAATAATGTAGGTTTAGGTAAATAGTCTTTACAAAATTATTTTCTTAAAAAAAAAAAGATAAAAAATGCATGTTAAAAGATGAAATTATAAATAAAGTCCCTTTTTAGTATATAAATCGATATAACAAATATTCTGTCTTTTTCTAAAAAGGAAAGAAACGGTTCTTTCTTTCTGCTTTTTTAAAGATTCATTTTAT
Source organism: Atta colombica (assembly GCF_001594045.1). Taxonomy (NCBI): domain Eukaryota; kingdom Metazoa; phylum Arthropoda; class Insecta; order Hymenoptera; family Formicidae; genus Atta; species Atta colombica. The sequence continues at coordinate 608,163 of NW_017259229.1, read as the reverse complement.
CTATTGTCCAATTTTTGCGAGATAAAGGAATAATCGAATTTGTGCAGATATTAATCAACAGTAGTATCGGTGCAGTATCGGTATGTTACTGTCGACGAGCTTCTTCACTTAGTTCATTCATTATTATAATGAGAGATTTAATGTCTTGATATACACCCGGGTGTGGGAAACGGATCGTAGAAAAAAAAACATCGATGGAATGAAGTCCATGCCACCATTGCGTATAATATAATGCAGAAAAGAACGGTGTACGCATGCAATCATCATTTCGTTGCGAAATTTAATTCAGGGAAGCGTGACGAACATTGTATCGCGCAAAGAACGCAGTCGACGATAATCCCTTTTTTTTTTTTATACAATATCATTTTCATCTCATTACGCTGCTACCATCATACGCTGCCGCAGAATATCGAACAACCTCGTGACACGATTAGAATCAGATACGAGATGCAGATATCCCATCCCTTCACTCTTTTTCTTCTTGTGTACTTGGATAATTAATTGACACGATTAATTATTCTGCGCCCGTTCTCGAAGACCTGCTGATGAATTCATGCGACATAAGCTATATTGATGTTTATATATATTCCTTTATATAAAGCATGTTTCGCTCATAAAGTTGATGGCGTGCGTACAAATGATAGTCGCGTGAAAAAACAGCGGGAGAGAATTTTACGACTGATATAAATTGCCGTGATCGAGACAGTTATTTCTCACGAATATATCCAATGTGTAACCCTAATAATATACTTTTAATGATTTTCTAATTGCGTCGGAGCATGCTTTCTTGATTCTTAAATCGCTAATAATAATCAAATCAGGAAATCGAACACCCTGAAAAAATGATGATATATGAATGGGGTTATTTTAGTTGAAAATAATTTGGTTAATTATTAGCAAATATTATCTATTAAAATAAACACTCAAACTGGGATTGCTAGAATATCAACAATTTTTGTAGCATGAAAATTCTACGTAACTACTTTGATGATTTAACAAATTATTTTGATTTTTAGATCTGTGCTTAAAGTTAAATTTTTAGATAAGTCCTTCAGCAAAATCGTTCTTTACTGTAATATAACAGAAACAATGACATACTTTAAAGCAAGGAAAATAATGAATTATAATAAATCTTAATTAAGATTTTTAAAATATACACTTCTTTCTTGAAGATTAACAAGATTATTTTTAATTAAATTAATGCTGTTAATATGTTATTTTTTCTGTGTATGTAGGAAAACAATTTTTATAATAAAACCAATTACCGTGCAGCATTTTAATATTTTAACATGGTGCAATCATATTACTGCAACACGGAATGCAACCGGAAGAAATTTTCCGTTTTGCCCTGATAGTGAACGGTAATGACTGGGCGTTGAACGGTAGTGTTAACGGAACTAAGATATGCGGGAGTAGCACAGAACATAATTGATGGTTTTCGATATTGAAAGGATCTGCGTATCCCTACTATGTACATTTGCTCTTAAATTAAAAATGATAACTAAGACCTGTCACGCTTGAATAATTGTGCTTGACTACTAACTGCTTTAGAAATTCGAAGTTGAATAAAACTGAAAGTTGAAGTCTTATTAAATGGTCAAATGGTGGTCATGAAGGTTTTTACTACGTATATTATAATTAATTTTTGTAATTATAATTCATTTCACATGAGACAGGAATAATTGCATGGTAATTATTTGGTAATATAATTATTTAGTTATTATTCGGAATTGTGTTGATATAATTTTAATAATTTTATTGAATATTTCAATTATTATGTGGTAATCGTCGATTAATAAAAAATATTCTGTTATTAACACTTCTAACCTAAATAATATTGTTTCATTATTTTTATTAATTTTACGTTTTAAATTCTTATCAACGTTCCTGCACTCTAATTAATAATTAATTAATAATTATAAAAGTCTCTTTTCTCTAATCTCCTTGTATCGTTTTTACTACTCGTGTCAGCGACGTCATTCTCATAGTCATTAATGCAATCGTTCACTTTGTTATAAGAGTATCCCGCTTAGAATGTAGATTGTCGAGTCACTTTGTAACACTCTATCGTGATCAAACAAATTGCGATCAACAGTAAAAGCTATCAAAGTGAAAATTAAAATACAATGCCCTGAATACTCTGGCGACATTGAAATGACTATATTTTACATGGAATCTTATCTCCTATTAAATTGACAGCCAATATATTAAAGTCCTCACCTTATAAAAAAACGAAATACATATGTAATGTATCGTATACATTGCTCTAATATTCCACTTGCATAAAATATATGTAATGAAATGGTAATAATATATGATATACAAAAGTTACATAAGTAAATAATAAAACAAGCGCATTATGAATTAAAGAATTAATCATGTTAAAAATTCATTAATTAAAGATTTCTATTAAAAAGATTTAATTTAAGATATAAGGATATTTGTAAAGAATACTAGTATAATTGCATAAATATCTTGAGTGAGTAAGAGTCTTTTATTAAAAATTTAACAATTAATTACTGTTTTATTTTGTAAGCTATATAGGCATATATAATATATATATATATATAAATTATAATAATCCACTAGAAAAAACAAAAAATTAATTAATATTACATTTTTATTTCGGATTATTACTTTACTGAAACGGAACTTTTAAACTATTTTTAAACTTATCACGTGATAAAGGAAACAACACTCAAAATTTGTAAAATTTATAATTTTGTAAGTAATTATAATAAATTTTTAATGCGTTCTTTAGTTAGCTTTGCCTAAATCGAGAGATATAAAAGCACTTTCGTAAAAAGTCCACAAAGTCGCACAGATATATTAAATAACATTTTTCGAACATTCAGACATTTAGACCACCACGAAGATTAAACACACTAAAACAATGTTCTTTTGAGAAACGCGAAATTTCGAGCGATTATTGTAGCGCGAAACTTACCCAGAGATAATAACCACGGTCGAACTCGGCACTATTGAAGAAGGTAGATCCTCGCGGTCTCAGAACGGAAAGGTAACTGCCCGCTCGTTGAGCTCGCCGTGGACCTGGTAAGCAGGAGGTGTATGTATCTCTCCTACCTGAATGTTTGATACATCTTTTGCCTCGCGAGCCTTTTGCTTCGCTTTTCCTCCATACATATCGCCGCATAATTGTCGTAAAAGCGATTCTCACATATGTGCATCGAGACTCCGGCTGATTATGGGATTGTTCATTCGTTTATTCATACACATGACACGTGTACGGTGTAACATGCGAGGTATCATAATAAAAGTGCGGAAAATGTATTTTACAGTACATTAATCCTTTAGCAAAAATTTGGGGTTCTATTTTGATATACTTATCTTACGATACTTGATCCTCAAAATACAGTATGGTATGTGTATGTGTCATATTTGCAAAATTATTAAATGTCTGATGAAAAGAAGTTTTTATTAAAACTTTATTTCATCAATTACTTTTTTATTTTGTAAATTATATAGAGATATGTAATATATATATTTAATTATTTTATAGATTATGCAT
>NW_017259229.1:599997-604614 GCF_001594045.1 Atta colombica | reverse complement strand
ATATATATATATATAATTTACACACATATACAAAGTAATTACGAGTTGAATCAATAAATAACTTCAATTTGAAATAATTTTTTGTGATTGACAGATAATAAAAAATATATATAACACCGAATATGGCATCCATAAAAATAGTTGATAGTGATTATATGATTACTAGAAATACAAGGAGAGTATTATTAATTTAATATCTTGTTAAGACAAGCTATTATTAAATGCAATAAATTTTCTATGTGAAGTTGTTTTTTCATCAATATAAGTAAAAAAAGGGCAAAGAATCAATAATGTAACAAAGAACTTTAATTTGACTCATGAAAATAATATAATAATTACAAAGAACAAAACATACATACAACATATGTTCTTTTTATGTATATTTTATTGCGCGCGCGTACACAATATAGCTATAATAATAGATCAGATTTAAATAAATAATTTTAAAATGAGATACCAAGATGGCCAACAAGTTTCTTACAAGTGATCTGAAAATATCTAGGAACAAATCAGCGAATAAATTCGTTCGAACATTTAATCTAGAATGGTGCAATGATAATGACGACTTAAACGATAACTTATAATTATAACTTAAAATGATGCGAATGATTGTGGCTCGCCTTATCCTTGTCAAAGAATGCTGAGAATTCTGCAATTTGTAATAGTAATTCCTAATGACATATTTTGCGGATATTATGAAATATTCTGGATCAGCACACTCTCTTTGAGATCATCTTAGTACTCGTTCCTGAAGATTATATCTGTATTTTTTGTCGTGTGGGAGATGGTACGCGATGATAAATTGCGTGTGGATAAGTGCAATAATTATTCAGTTAAAGCGAATCGCCGGTTAACATCAAGATGTAACATCAAATCCATGATAACTTTTTAAATGGCGCGACGTTTTTTTTATTTCCCACCGTTAGCAAACAAGTGTGTTTTCATGCTCATTAAATCCCAATTAATTATGTGATTATCTATTTAATTTAACATCCAGTATCTCGTTCTACTTCATAAACGTGCAGAAGCCTGAGAGAAGCTTGGCACGTTGGCTCATTTGGCCTTCAAGTTAAATGCCGAAGTTGCTCTGATGCAACGAACATTTATGCAAGTATAACGCGGTACAGCGTAACAATTTACTGTTAATTACAGTTTTTATTTCATAGCTAGTATGATCGAAATTAGTATGCTATTAATCATCTTAAGGAATCGTTCGTTTCCAATTTATTTAGTTTTTTTTATATTGACATTACATGCATGGAATCGATTGATAATGCACGCACACGTTGAGTTTCTCATTGCTTAATACTCCATCTGCAATCATATTTTTACTTCCTTTATAATCTGAATTTTTTATTCAAGTTTTTTTAAAAATATGAGAAAATTCAGGGTCATTTTTTAACATTACTGTAGTGAATAGTTTTTTCGATTATTTTAAGAGAAGAAACCGATCTCCACTTTACTTTATTTCGAAAAAAATTGAGAATGAAATTTTGCTTGTATAAAAAAGACAGATTACAGGGTTAATATTGCTTTCTATTTCGAATTAATTATTAGCAACAGTTGCACAATTAAAAAACGATATGTGTGGCATTCAGAAATACAAATATTCTACCAATCAGGAAGAATGTTAAATAAAACTCACGTTCCTGATTTAATAGGAATTGATGAAATCTCAAGTTACATATCTCTTTCATTCGGAATACTTTCACATCTTTTAACACATGATCAGTTTTCAAAGCATATTTCGCTTTTCATACATTTATCTCTCAAAAATAGCTAGGGGCCTTATAAACTGTTTATAAGCGTTTATGGAAATTGTTGTTATTATTATTTATGTTGTTAATATAAATATGTTAAAAGTTTACATGTCAAATTTACATTTATAAAACTTCTTTTCCGCAAAAGAAACACATTTCATAAACGCTGTCTCGAATATAAAGTATCTTGAAAGAATAATTTTCGTTTTCCAAAAGAATCCTTCAAAAGTGTTCTAGAAAGAGATTATAAATATTTCACAAAGCAGAATAACTAGATGACTTAATAATTTACTATTTTTCTGTTCACTTTATTTTGTTTCTTAAAATATAATGTATTGTATATTGTATACAAAACTATTTCTTTAATGTATGAATTTTTGCTTAATCCTGAATTCCAATCAGCTTTAATATAAAAAATTGGATGTTTGTGAAAGAAAGTCTCTATAAATATTAAAAAATATTCTATAAGAATTAAGAAGTATTGAATTGCCCAACATTAGTAAAACACATTATATATACGCCATTACTAAACTGAAAAACATTTAATGTTCGACTATAAGTAGTCATAAATGCGACAGCGTCATAAGAAATAATGACACGCTATATTCGCTTCAATATATCGATATAAGTACCTTTAAAATTATTGTGAGTTTTACTATACATACATTTTCCATAATTATTTCTATATCCGCGGAGCAAAAGATTGTAAGTCCAAAGAAGTTGTTATTTCGAGAAAAACTTGCAAAAGATTAGAATAATGTCGATCTATTTTTAAAATTAAAAAAACAAATGAATATGCAAAATCGAATCAATTTGTTGAGTTTGTTATTTTGCGTTTTTCGAACATAGATTTAAAAAAAAAATGTTTTAAAAAGTTAGAAAAACTAAATAGCTTTTGATGTTTCGGAGTTTAAGGTTAATTGAGATGTTACGTATCTGTCGTCGAGGTCCGCGTATTAAAATGAAGAGGCCATATGTAAGCCGTCAACTGCTTTTTCGGTTACGTATACACTCGTAATCTCGGCGAAGACGGATACGTTTCCCTTCGCTTTTACTTTCTCCGGTATTTTGTATGTTGTGTGACGCGCGATCGTTAAATCTGATCGGGATGAGATCGAGTTCTGCAATAACGGGCGCGTGCGACCGTGCATTTCAATCGAAAAGATAATAACAGCAGATATCGACGCTGACAGTGGATAGTTTATTGAATTCCAATGAGAGAAGTGACATCGATCGATATACATATTATGCGTCCTTTCCATCCAGGTCTATCGGGTATTTCCATATTCGCCGATCGATCGGCGGAAGCCATTACGGCGCCGTTTGTGATTCCGCGGCGCGTCTGAATGTTTCTCGTGAAATTAAAAGGCGCTTTCTATGAAGGCGAAGGCGACTAAATCAGAATGATCCATGTAATCAGAGATGATGGCCGTTATATATCGGTCTGCGATTTACATACATTACGTTGATCAGCATAATGTATCAGATAATCCTCCGAGCGCTATGTAGGTTTCTCGGTTAATCAAAAGTTAATTCTTCCTTATATATGTAAATATTGACGAAACTTCAATTTCCGACCTTAATTCTAAAGTTCTTGCAATGTAATAAAATGTAATAAAAATGTAATAAAACTTGTAATAAAAACATCTTGGAGATTTTTTACTTAAACACGTTTTTTTAAACACGCGCTATTAATCTTCCGGAACCGATCTATTGGATTCATTCAATTAGAAATCTCTTTGTAAAATATATCTCTTTGTAAAAAATATCATTTCAATTTTTTTTGTTACACCTGCAAATTTAGATTATTTCTATTAAAGTAATTTTATTATACGTTTAGTATTTATCCCTTTTTATGTTATTCCTTTTTTTGTTCCGTAAAATTAATTAGTATGTTTAATTATTATAAATTACACACATATATATATATATAAATCTTACACAACCAAAGAACCAATATTTCTTTACTGTAAGTAAATGTTCACCTAGTATTATTTAAAAAAATGTATATTAAGATTTAGTGATTTTTTTCAGTGTACAACAAAGTAACCTTATTGTTTCGAATAATTGAAATTTAGTCTCACGTAATTAACTAAAACGCGATAACTTTGTGATTTCCGTTCCGATTTAGCAAAACGCTAGATTTTAAATTCGTCTTGGAGTCCACAGCTGAAAGAACACTAGGCAGATCTGGAGCAATTGTGAACGCAATGCCGGGAATCCAGTCACTTGACAAAGGTAGACAGCCCCGGAGGTGGCGAATGTGTCGTCACGGCACGTCGTGTCGCGGCGACCGCAATCCTTCTTTTTTTTCCCCTCTCGGTACTCTCCTCTGCTATAGAAAGTGAGCACACAGGCGTGGTGTGTGAAATGTATAACACGTGGAAAAACGGCAGCTCGTTAAAACGTACAGCTTGCGAATTACGAAAGATCTCGGAATTGATTTGGACCTGTTCGATTCGCAATGTGGTGTGGCCGGAGATGTGGCCCGCGGCAACTAAAAATTAAATACGGTCGAGGACGAAAAGATTTCCTTTCTAGAGATTGTAATAGGACTACCGGAACTGTCGTGCATTGCCGAAATCGAATTGTCAAAATCAGACAGGAAGCTGCACAAAAATCCTATTGTCTTTGATATAATGAACATAGAAAAAAAGATCGATATCTCCATTATGACACAATCGATTAATGGCTCAAAATGATGAGCACTCCGAATTTTAATATTTTTTTGCTGACGATAGATGATAATGTTCTGATAATGAATTGTAGGTTCGACAATCAAACTTGCTAGACTTACGTTGTGACAAATTAGGACTGAAAATAAGATATAGCTATTATTATATATTATATATATATA
>NW_017259229.1:598912-599937 GCF_001594045.1 Atta colombica | reverse complement strand
ATATATATATATATATAAGAATATATATATATAAGAATTATTCTGAGCATTGAAAAAGTCGTACGTCTTGTCCAATACACTTTTAATTAGATAGATTTAAAAATTGTATGATAATAGCAAGAACAGAGAGAAGTGATGTATAATAGCCTTGATAATAATTATCTTAAATGAATAGTCTCTTAATGGAGGCGTTACGAAAGAAGGAAGTCGTAATCGTGTTTTTTTATATTCCTGCTTTCGCATTTTTCTTTTTTGTTCATGAAAGTTCATTTAACCGGCACGAACTTGGAACGCCCGGCCGTTTATAATTGACGCGCAAGTCATATCTCCCACGTTTTGACATCCTGCTCAGCTACGTGTCATGTAACCAGTGCCATGTATTCGCATCATCGGGTTTCAAAACCGGATTCAGATACTGCACAATGTGGTTGACAAAAGGAAAGGCGATTCTTTCTCTCTTTCTCTCTTGAGATTGTCGATCGCGTTACGTAAACCGTTCGTTACATACCTTTTTCATCGAATCGAAAGAGTTCGTATTTATTTACCGGATTGGCCTTCCATGTATTTGCTCGCGGCACATGAGGCTTCAAGCGAATTCAAACGTTTGAGGAATTATGAATCATCGGGCACCATTAGGTTCATTTGCATCACTCATGATGCTAATGAGGAGAAAACTGGAATTGGAGCAAACGCTCAACCAATGATTATTTCCCACGCAACTGAACGATCGCATTTGCGGTCGACTGTTCCGACCCTGTTTCCGAATAACACTGATGAACCTAGAGCCAGATCTGTGGATCTAATTGATCTCAACTTGAACTGTGACCGCGTCTGATTCAGTCGATTAATTACGCGCTCTTTTACTTAGAATTAATCACATTTATTTTAATTCCGCCACAGAATTATTACAGATGAGTATTCGTTTGTCATAATATGATCGACATTTTTTAATATACTCTTAGTATTAAAGAGGAATGTATGTCTTGTCCAAGTACCCTTAATCAAGTAAATTAAAAAATTATATA
>NW_017259229.1:595438-598812 GCF_001594045.1 Atta colombica | reverse complement strand
TGGACTTTTTAAAAATAGAATGTTATATAGTTAAAAATATATAAAAGAATGCTAGATGATTAAACGCCGTTTTGCAGACCTTGTTATAATTTCCATAAGTATAAAATAAATTCAGATGTTTTATATCTGACACAATGACATATGTAAAAAGTGTATAGATGGATAGATGTGCGCGATCTAGCCGCATTTACATTTTAGATGCGTATGCATTTTCTTGACACACTTTCTGCATGAGGTACTGCGATGAAACTCGCGTTAAGACCGTTTGATAATGAACTCGCTGTAATTTACTTCTGATGTATTTATTTCAAACTATTGCGGCATGATATGTGTAACATTAGGTCAATTAATTGCGTGTTACCTTCCGCCGGACGCGTGTAAGCATCGATATAAAAGTCACGCGATTTTTTACTCTTTCGTGCTCTTTAGTATAATACTAATTAATTATAATAATGTATAAAAAAATATTAAAATTCCTTGAACAGAACCATTTCTCTCTTGGCGCAATTAAATCTTTCTTAGAGAAAGTTAATTTCACTCTTCCAATACTGATTTTCCTTATTGATAAATTTTATATTAAAATTTTTAATAGAAATTTAAATGAAAACATTAAAATATTTTATTGAATATAAATTTTGTTAGAAGATTTACAACTTGGTTGTTTTTAATAATGAAACAAACGTACGATGCGTCGTCAATTATATAGTTTTGATGATCGTTTTATCAATTTGCGGAATGTAAATCGAAACAAACCTTAAGTTTATTACGCAATCTGTGGTGGAACAGTAATAATTGCATGACGCGAGAAATCTAGACTAGTTCGTGATTTTATCGTTGCTTATTTGCAATGATTACCTGACACAAATAGACAAGTCTGGACTGGTCTGATTTCTGTCCTTGCTTATCTGCAAGATATTATACCAATTCATTTGATGGTATAGTCATGGCGAAACTTATGTCGGTCCCATTGAACCGCACCCAAGAAAATAATCGATCAAACTTCTTTGCGCGCTCCGTAGATAATAAAATGTTGCTTCAAAGTTTCACAAGTAGACTTTAATGGGCTCTCTCTCTCTCTCTCTCTCTCTCTCTCTCTCTCTCTCTCATACACACAGCTTATCACGTTATATAATGCTAGGAATTAAAAGAGCGTGAAGAAATAATAGTCTCTAATTCTTTTTAATTTTTCTCAAGGAAAAAAAAAGAGAACGAGAAATTTTTGGATAAAAAAAGAGACAATAAATAATTCTCAAGACGTTTCCACTTTCCACAATATTTTATTATATTGACTAAGGAAAACATTATTTGTTTGAATTATTAAAAATAGTAAGATAATAAATTAATAAGTGTCAATTTACAATTAGCAAAAGTAAAGGCTCATAGTTTCGATCATACTTAATCTTTTTCAATTAGTTTCTAATTGAAACTATAGTTTTGCTTTTACTAGTGGCGAATTGACATATTAAATTATCATTAATTAAACAAATGTTCGCTCATATTTTACTCAAATTATTATTTTATTACATTGTTTTACAATAACGAGTAGAACATTAATTTTAATTGTTAAATTATTTTATTTTATGATACATTATATTTGCGTTTTAATTATTTGATGTGGTTTTTTTTTGCTCCTTTTTACATTTTGTTCTTCAGCGTTTTTTCTCTTTTTAATTAATTAATCTATTTTAATTAATTATTTTTTATGACTAAAGATAACTGAATGAAGTTTCAAACGTATCGGATTTTATTTTATATGAATAAAATGTTATTAACTTTTCAACTCTATTTGCTTATTTCATTTGATCTTTCATTATTTTTATTTTCAATTTTTTTGATATCATAAGTACAGCAATATCATACTCTTCAATGTATGTAATTTTATAAATATTGTATCTTTAATGGTAAAATAAAAATAATAGCACTATTGCTGAAATAGAGAAGGGAAATATCCTTGCACTTGATATTCATGCATCATGAACACGTATATAACATGTAGTTTGTCGACAGTCGACAGACGAGGTCGAATAAATCGCTGGCACATAGAAATCCTCGTGATTTTCGATCGGACTCCTAATTATGTGTACCATATTTCTCATTACAAATTACCGATCTCTCTAATGCACGCCGATATGCATCGTTGGCTTTGTCAGGCTAGTAGATAATCACAAGCTTAACATTATTTCCGGCTTGTCAATAAATTACAATCTTACAGCTTACATGGAAGATTCAAATAATATAAATCTCTCTGTCCTCGAGTATTACAGATTATTCTGAACTTTTTGAATTTTTCTCTTTTTACTCAGTTTTTTATTGTTTTTTGAAAAGAAACTAATTTTCGAGAAAAAATTTTTTTATGTATTTATACACGGAGAGATAAGTAATTTTACTATAAATTTATCTAAATATAGATCTGAAAATCATTCTATTAGATCATTAAAATAATTACTGGATGCTCAAATAGGTTTCTAGGATGTCAAAATTTTTTGCAACACTCTAGTAAAAATAAAAATTGAAAACCGAATAAAAAATAAATAAGAAATAGAACTTAAGATATAATTGAAAGATACAGACAATAGAAATGAAGAATAACAAGTTTTTAACCTATACAGAAATTGTATTCTTGTTTTATAGCCTTTTAATTGTGCATTAGGCTTAATAGGATCAACGAAACTTTTAGGAAATGTTATTTAGAAACAAAATATTTACTTTTAAAAACACTCTGTGTTACATTTCACCGTCCAATTTATGATTCGTTGATACTTCTGTTGTCTATTCTTCCTTTTCAATTTACGCTCCGATTTTTATTTCTGTCAAATTATTGTTCATTATGCTTTAGATTCTTACGTAATTATGTATATGGTCCAACAAAATTATTTTGAGATCTAACTATATTTAACAAATTTTTTAATTTTAGCAAAATCATTCTTTTTATGTATCTGAACATTTTGTTCTTTTTATTAATGTATTTACATGAACCACGTTTACTTCCGTTATCATCGAGAAAGAAAGTTTCCGTAGATTTTTACGTAAGCGTGCATTTCCATCTGAATAAAAGTGGAAAATCGTGTTACTAAGACAAAAATCGCTTTCAGGAAGCGTCTACCTTTTACCGCGTGGAAATTTCAACGATATTGAAAACGGCCGTAATGTGCTGTTGAAGAATGTAAAGCATCGCTGAAGCTAATATTATCTTTGTCTGGAATCGTTTGAAGGTTGCGCCACTTTTACAATTTACTTATACCGGATTAAACCCATGATCTCTGCCATACTTTTTCTTTTAAAATCTTTAACATCTTTTCATATTTTTTCATTTTTTTAACATGCTGAGGGTCGCGCAAAGTTTGATCAATTTTACGTTTAAAAAACGCGTTCAA
>NW_017259229.1:574369-595338 GCF_001594045.1 Atta colombica | reverse complement strand
TATATATATATATACATGTATTAAATAAAAAAGATCTATACAAATAATAATATAAAGTAAGAATATAGAACATGAAATAAAAATGCATATAGAAACATATATAGATACAATCTTAGATATATCCCTTACTTTATCTAATAATCTAAGCGATCAACACAAAATAAAAATATATGGAAATATATAAAAATACAATTTTAAATATATTCCTTGCAAGAAAAGAACATCTAATCTAAAATTATATCTTTACATGTTTCTACGCATTTTTATTTTGTATTAATCGCTTGGATTTTTATCATTAATTATACGTTATTTAACTATTTTTTCTTAATTATATGTATTGCAACAAAAAAATACGCTTATCTAACAATCTAGTTGAATTTTTGTTGCGATATTATTAGATAATAATATGTTATTAGATAATAATAAGTATATATTACGCATTCTCTTTCTCTGATCGTAATATGTCCGTTATAGAAAAGGAATGAAATATATGGAAAATCGCATCAGCATTTCTCTTCAATTCTATACTTTAGAGAGAGAGAGAGAGAGAGAGAGAGAGAGAGAGAGAGAGAGAGAGAGAGAGAGAGAGAGAGAATATGAATCTACTTCACTCTTTTTAAATCAAATGACTTGTAGAAATGTCTATACTTATTATTACATCTATGCACGATATGCATAATTAACAAAGTGCAGTTCGTTGTACGACATTGCCGTGCGTTCTCAAATAAATTCAAGGATATTCCACCCACATTGTAATTATCACGTCAAATATGCATATGTGAGAGTCGCACCTTTCTATTATACTTCTGATAAAATAACTTCAAACTTTCACTTTGTTCCAAAAATGATCTCTGAGAAACTCGTTACGTGTAACAGGAATAAAGAATGTAACATATCTTGTTGCATATAAAGTCAACCGAACTTGACACGCCGTTATCTTCAGTAATCTCAAGTTGAACGTTTCTTTACCGGAAGCCTGATCACAGATATCCAGCCAGGAAGAAATCTATCGGGTACAAGTCTCGTATCTGTTTATCTGTGGGTAGCGGAAACTCAGCATGTAACCGCGGGAAATGCATTGGGTGTTGCGAGAAAAAAATTCAGATCGCTTGCTTGCCCCTTCACCACCTCACTCTCACCTGCGACGCTTGTCTATCAAAAATGGTTTCTTTCTCTATCGAAAACCGGAAGAAGTCGACACACGCGGCGAAAGGACCATCCTACCCTGGAAAACGAAAGTCGATTCGCGCCGCACGCGTAATTACGAAGCAGAAAGGCGCCTATACGTCCAAGTGCGTTCCATTGAATACCGTTAAATACCGTTCGTCGACCGGATAAATTTCAAGAGATCCACTAGGTGCCGTACAAGTGGAACATGCTTATTTTTTCTCATTTTTATGTAATACAAATTATTATGGTATTCGTACTTGAAACTTTTAAAAATTTCGGACAGGCAATTTTTTTCTATAAAGCTGACAGTTTTTATAAAACTGTTGTAAAAGTTTTCTTTACAATATTCTATATAATATGAATCATAAACCTTCGGCTCTTCAGAGATATCGTCTTGTAAACTATTTTCGATAAAACAAATTAGAAATATTTACTGCAAATTAATCGTGTATGATTGCAAACTAATCTTGTATAATTTGCTGTTTTTTTTTATCACATATTTTTCTTCTTTCTATATGAATAGAAGGAGAGTATCAGAAAATACACAATACGCTATAGTTGCAACCATAAATGTCACAACATTTACTTTGTCGTGTGATTACTTTCAGTAATTGTCGTCCGAGCAAAGTGACGTTTATTACCGTTTTATAATTATTTTCCGTCTATTTATTGCCTTTAAAGCGTGATCAGGTACCTGCAAATTACAAATTGTCACATTCACTTTTATGGCAAGTGTGTAAATCTCAAAGTATTTTCAATAGGCTGTAAATGTGACATCGTTAAAAGATATATAATAGCCTGAACATATTAGTAATAGCTTGAAGATGAGATGTGTATTATGTCTAGCCGCAAAAAAATGTACAATCACCGCTCACGATGAGAGAAAACAGTCTGGTTGTTTGCTTCGTGAAGAATGCGAGCAATTTTATTAAACGCCATAAACATGCGGATATTACACTGACGATCCGTAGTAATTAAAAAACTGCATTAAAATTCCCTTTGTTGTCGCTTGGAAATGTAAAGTCCTATGTTTCAAGTGGCATCATTCGCACGTGTTTCCATTATTGCAATTGAACCTCTAAAATTCCAGGGAGATAGAACCATTAATTATTAAGTCCGTTTGAATAAACTGTTACATCATTATGAGCTTTACAAATTACATTTTATCATTTTGTACGCTTTTCCAACGAAATGTATTCATTTGCGCGGTTTATCCGTCCGATACTCTTTACTAATTACGTTGCTGATACTGTTTTAAACAGAACTGTGATATGGAAATATGTATATATTAAAGCAGGATGCGTAGATTTATATAATATGGCAAACACACAGTTTTTACAGAATGCAATTTTTAAATCGATATACTGACGTTCTTATAATGAAACACTTTTGCAACTAAATGTGAAAAAGGCAAAAGTTTCAAGATAATTACAAATTTCTTAATTTTTTAAATGTATTCTTTCTGTTTTTATTACATTATTTATTAGTTAAATGTATTTTTTATTACCCTTTATATTTATTATTATTTCATGTTTTAAATCATGATAGAAATGTATTATAAATTTTATATTGTACCTTATATTGTACTGTCGATGTATTGATTTATTTATACGTGAACAACACACAATTAACTCAGTCTGTATAGTGTTGACGTAATCGCATAATTGGCACCTCGTACGGCATGCTAGTCGTAATCGAAAAAAAATCTAATTCGCACAAAGGTTTACAGAAAATGAAAGTCAACGGCACGTACATTCCGCGAGATAAATTAGCAATGTTCGGATTTTAATTGCAAGCGATTGGCAGGCTCGGGCCTGTTTCTTTTGATTGTGCAATGCCGTTAAAGACAGTTCGAAGCGATTTACGGTTATGTGCGGTCACTTTCTTGTCCCTTAGATATCTGAATTATGTTTTATATTCTGTTCCTTCATTCATCATTTCTTCAATCATTTCTTCAGTAAATTTGTCGGCAAGTTTATTTATAAACGGCTAATATAAATCGTAAACATTTGTCTTTTCTAATTTATTTTATCTATAATATTGTTTACATCTTTGTGTAAATATTGTTTTTGGTAAAATTAAAAATATTTTCTACAAATTAATCGTGGCTAACTTTTTTGAAAATTTCGGATAATCAATTTTAATGATGAGAATATTAAATTGGGATTAATTCTGTATTTGACAAGAAATTATTATCTAATGAACCTGACATATGTAATAGCAAGAAACGATGCAATCTTGCGAAAATTATGTGATGCTAAAAATACGCACTTGAATTCACTAAAATGGAATCGTTACACCGCGATCTTTTACATGATACGAGTTATATTTTGGTGAAAGTGAAAGCGTAATTCGTCATCAGAAGATTCGCAGAAACGAATGAATATAATACTCATATATATGATATATATGATGATATATATGATATACTGTATAACCGTTTTGCGCAAATCATGAAATTTAGAAAACAGGAAAAAACTTACGAAAACGTGACGAGGCATGAATCACAGTATATCTAATTTTAATTTTGTGTAAATATTCATTTCCATAAAATGTACATTATGTACAAGATATTATACGCGTGGTGTGTGTTTCTTAAAGTTTCTTGAATAAATTTTTACTTCATCACATCCTTTATAAAAATGATAAAGAAGATCTAAATGATAACTTGTGTGCGCCTCGCATTATAAAAGAATATGCTAAAAGACTAATAATAGCTTTTTATTTTCGTGATTTTAATGTATCTGCAATTTGCTTGTTGATAATTTGTTCTAATTAAACGGCAGGTCGCCATCAATTTTGTGCAAAACATCAATCGTAGATCCGAAAGTAATCGAACTTAGGGCCCCTTTCACTGACCTTTGGCTAAGTTCAAATTAATTTATGATTATAATTTATGATTAACTCGCAAAAGTGTTAATAGCAGTTCAATGAATCAGAACTTTCTTCTTCTTCTTCTAAGACAAACTGTGTTCTCACGTTGGCAATTTAGTTATATATCATCGATTAGCGTTAATTGGAGTTGGTGAAAGAGGCTCTTACAGTTCACGATTTAACAGGTGATGCGAATGAGCGGATATATCGCATGCTACTTTATATAATGTACCCTGTCATTTCTTCGTACATGCGTTTTATGATAGTTACGTGTACTTCAGACATAGGACGAGTGCAATACTATTGTAACGAAAAGAGTTACATTTTGCATAATCGTATCTCGCTTGACGGCGCCGTTCGTTTCTTCGAAATAGAGAAATTAAGTTTCTCCTATTATCTCTTAAGTCGTGCAATATCGTGTAATTAATACATATAATATTGCAATAGTGAAAACCAAAATAAAAAAATCTAAATAAGAAACAATCGAAAGAGCCTTTTTAACCTTACTTTAGAGAAAAAAACTGTGATAGCAACTATGAAAATAATAATACAAGTTTATAGTTGCCATAAATGTTCAGTGTTCATGTCTTTTTCGATATTATTTACGATCTTCTTGTCTTGATCTTATTATTTATATAAAAAATGTAATAAAATAAAAATTTATTTGAGAAAACTTCGAGAAACATCACGCATGTAAATCCTGTATATACAATGTATATTTTATTGAAATTAATATTTAATCGTTTTCTGAATGTACTATTTGTCGATTTCAAATATTTATTGAAATTCGTTTTGTTTAGAGAAACGAAATTGTTTAAAATGATAATTTTATTTAAAAGAGAATAAATAGATACAGTATTTATGCTACATTGTTTATGAGGGATTAAAAGAGTCTTGACGGGCGTGCGTCTGAATTAATAGCGGCTTTTATTAACAATTTGAATAATAGTTAAATCCTCTTGTTTAATCGACTAAAGCACGTTCACAATTAATGTGCTACATTATTCAAACAAAGTTCTTGGTTCAATTTGCTTGATAATTATTACGTTTTTAAATATTTCGGTCAGAAATAGCTCTAATTTACAAGAAAAAATTCCTTTAAACCAAACTAGATTTTTTAATAGATTTTTGAAGGTTGAAAATACATGCGCAAGCCAAAAAATTCCAATACTTCAGGTTTGCAAGACAATTGAGGTTATACAAAAAGTTAACGTTATCTTGAGATTCTAATCAGAAGTTATGAATGTATTATTCATTCTTCATAAATGCATTTTTTTATTTTCATATTTTACTTTTAGCCATATTATAAACGATTTAAATATAAAGATTTAAATACATTTTTCTAAGATTATAATGTTTTCCTCCTAACATAAAAGTATTAATATAAAGAAGTTATTAAATTAAGTAATTCAGTACGAAGTTTGCTATAGGGACTAGCTTTAAATTTTAAGTCGTAATATTAATTGTAATTACTATTAATTATTAAAAAATATAATTTTAAATCTAATATCTTACTTAACATTACAAAAAAGTAATTTTCTAAGTACGGCAACGCGTAATTTTTTTAAAACTAGTTACGAATTACTTTCTACAAAGAGTATTATTTTTATAAAGTTCTCAACCCATTTTCTCACATCGACAAATACAATATATTAGTATAATTATTTCATTTGTACTCTTAATACGTTAATGCAATTACAGTCGCAATTATTATCTACTTGAAAAATCTAATGCATCTACCGCGATAATCGACGACACAATTATCTTATCGGCTATACAAATTGCCAATCGCCATTAAATTGAGAATCAACGAAATTGTCTTCTAGAGCGGAAATATTCGAAATAGCCAGGCGCGATGTGGTAATCACGTGTGTTTACGCTTTTGCTTTTATTCATATAGATGGATGAAAGAGATAGGAAACATATAATAACTCTTGCGTATAGTGAATATATTAATTGCAAATCTCAATGCGAACGGTCAAAATTAACGTGATAATGCAGACAATAACTTTCTTTACAATTTCACGCCGAATTTATTTTTATTCTCCAATTCATTATAAATTGGATGGCTCATATGCATAATGAATTATGCGAGTTGCAAAACTGGCCAAAATAAATGATCGAAATTAATGCAATAATTTTCTTTGCGATTTTACACAAAAATGTTTTTATTCTTCAATTGTTATAAATTGGATACAAAAGTTTTTTCTTCGCGCCACACTGTGCATATAAAACCAAATAATTCTCTTTTACGTGTACATTACAAACATTCTATTAATTTGGATATTTAAAATTATAAGGATTAATAATTATTTCCATTTATTATTATTTTATTCTTTAGAAGTCTTTTCAGAGAGAATAACTTATTTTACATAACAATTTTTAGATTTATTATCTTTGATATATATATAACGATTTTTTTCACGTTTATAATATTTCTCCATGATAAGTGATACATTCGAATATGTATAATTTATGTTTCTCGAAACTTTTTCATATTAATCGAAAAATAACCAAAGCTTAATCCTCCTTTCATTTTCAGCGTCATGTCGTTATAAAGTTGGTAGAGATTATGAAAGTAAAGACTATTCAGGACCGACCATATAATCTCACGAAACTATCAAAGAGACAATGTGTTCGCTACCCTTTTTTTCCATCTGATTCCAGCGCACACGTCGTGAAACATAATGCGCTCTTTAAATGGTCGTGGAGGCAGCTTTGCGAAAGAGGCTGCATAAATGAGCGGCTATCTGTGAACCGACGCTCCAAGATCGCCAAATAAAGCACGACCAGGAGAGAAAACACATAGTAAGACGCGTATAATAGTTGATGTAACGCTATTTATGCAATCCTGTTACCTGAGCTATTTGGCATTGTACATTTTGTAATTTACATGACCGTATGACACAACAGTGATTAGTATTATTAGACTAATTAGTAATTTATAATTAGGTACGTACGCGCAGCGTAACTTATCCTTCGTAAAATATGTGCGTCATATTTTGAAGATACACGCGTAACTTAAAAAGTCAATAGAAAAGAAGTGGGAGAATGTTTCTTAAAGTATTCCTTGGTGAAAAATTTTTTCATAACTTTTCATATAATTTTTAGAATTTTTTAAGTAAATTTCAGAATAATTTAACTACTTTTTAGAAAATTTGTCAGATTTTTTTTTTTATACAAATTGACACTTTTCGGAAAGTCTACATCTTTTCTAAAATTCTTCATATGTGAGTTTGAATTTTAAACCTAGATTTTTAAGATATCTTGTTCCATAATTTTGATGAAATGTTATAAAATTTAAAAAAGTTTAAGACATTTTTTCAGAGATTATAGAACAAGAAATCTTAGAATTATTTCAGAATTCACATATAAAAATGAAAAATTCTAAAAAAAGATGTTGTAGATTTTCTCAGCATTTTTGAAGTGTCTTAATTCGTATAAAAATTCTAAGAAAATTTTTCACCGAGGTTAGCTTCAAAATTAAGTAGCTTCTTTTATGGCTTAATTAACAAGATAATCTCCAACTATATTAGCGGAATATTGCGAACATTGCGCGGCTTATAATCTTCCATTAGACATTTCTATCTCTGCAAAAAAATTATTTTAGTTAGAGTACACGTTACAAACATTCTGACGCATTCTGTACGCGTTATAATATCCTAATTTTCTCCACTATTTAGTATATACAAAAAGCATATTACAGACACCATGTTGTCGCTAGAGTAACGCCAGTTATTCGACATGTTTTATTCGCCGGCGGCGATCCGGATTGCAAGACATAAACGGAATTTCAACACGAGGCTCACCAGGAGGAAAAGCGCTTTTACGGCCGGATCCTCAGACACCACCGCGTTCATTCGCCGGCGTTATCAACGTCAGCGGAAAATCCGCATCCGTGAAACGTCAGTGTCGAAACTCGGCTTACAAAGAGACAACGAATGGACAGTGGCGTAGCTAGAATTTGTTGAGCATTCATGTCGACTTCATCCGTAGACAAGATGTTCAAAGATGCTCAAAATCTTCTTCTTAAGCTCTATCTTCTTAAACCCTCGTGTTTAAGAGAGTTATATTTTTTATTTTTATAAATTTATTTGCTTCATTTACAACGTGATTTGAAGGCAAGTTTTTGCCAAAAATATATATCGATCATTTACTATACAACTCATAACACAAAGTGTTCTAGAAAATAAATTTGAATATTTTGAATGATTAAAAAATTTTATAACATTAATTTTATAATGCAATTTTGATAATAATTTTGATAATAATTGTATAGAGAAATATATAAAATATGTTCTTTTTTTCTATATGTTTCCGCTCTTTTTTGCAAGCGACTAAAAAATTGTCATTTTTTGCCATTTTTTTTTTGGAATAATTGTTATATCAAAAGAGCGATATGCGATAAACAAAACATTGTTATTTAAATACGAGGCCCTCCATTCAATAATTTCTTATAATATCAGGAAATTTAATATATATAGTCCAATGTTAACATTTTATATATTAACCACGAGATGCTTTAATACTGAGATAAGACACAATGAGAATTTTATGCAAATTGTATTACTTCTATAACTATTAAGATAATTTTTAAGTCCTTTTGTAAGTGCGTTTAGACCGACTATTTTCTTCTTCTGCTTGAAGAGAAAGAAGATAATCCAGTGAGCTTTGTAACTCCCCTTTAGATTCGTTCTTATAACTCGTTTGCTCTTTCCACATACAGTGATAGCTACGCCCTTGACGTTTGACAATTTCACCAGGCCGGAATCACGGTTTTCGCGGGACACATTTCTCCTTCCCTTCTCCGCGGTCGCGATCAAGGGAATTCTGCGAAACTAATTAACGCGCGACGTGGATCGATACGCGAGACGAGATCGTCGATTGCGGCTGGGAGATTCCACTCGGGAAGCTGTGACTATAAACATGTAGGCTAAAACCCTAAATTCGCGCAATTACATTTACGAATTGCGCGATAGTTGAATATCACGATAAAAATTAATTTTATCCGTAATTGACAAGACGAAAACAATAGTTTAATTTGCTTATCATATTAAATTTGTTTAGTCTTATTGCTTAGTGACTTTCTTAAAGATGTATTGCATATTTTTACAAATATAAATATTAATTATATTTTAAAGAAACTATATACATATAAAAGTTGTTTATAACATTCTATTTTTATTGAATAACTTTTTTATTTACTTTCTTTGGTATTATTTTTATTGTTATACATTCAAATTGAAAAAAATGACAAAAATTTCTATTATACGTACCTTAAGTATATATGAATGATTTATTCATGCAAAGTTTGATTGCAATTCAGAGATTAGTTACGGAGAAGAAATAAATATTTTGTTTATTTACAGAACAACTAATTTTTGCATTACAATATAGCTTTACATAAATCTTAGCTTTTAAATTAGATTTTTGTTATTATTTCATAATACGTTTCCATACATTTTTATTAGAGCACAGATAAAAAAATATTATATATTTCTTATTGAAATAACTTTTAATTTAAATGATAAATTGTCATTAAATTTTTTGTATTATTTTTAAATGTAATCTAGAATAATCTTTCATTTTTTTCATAACTTTTTCATTATTTTGAAAACATGTGCAATACATCCTTAACCTTGTTGCGATGGCACTGATCGAATAGTGCAAATGATAGAAAATGCTAAGTGAAGTGCTTGGAGTGAAACTAAAGAAAGGAAAAAAAAACGTCTTTTCAACGAGAATAGCATCAATAGTATTATTCTACAGAATAAGAGAGCTCTGAAATCAATTCTTTTGGAGCAGATGCAATTAAGACACGAATGCCTTATTGTACTTTTTACAAAATTGAAAAATTATATTTATCTCATTAAATCTTCAATTGCACTTCCCTTTTTATTTACTCGAGGGAAGTCTCTTAGAATTTGCCACACTCATTGCCAACGTTCTTTATAATGGCGCCGCCGAATACCTTCACGGGTGTCCTACTCCAGGAAATCAACATCAATGGACCGCCTATGGGTGGGCTACCCCTGCCCAATTGGCAACGGATGTAGGACAATTTCACTAATTGCAAACCTAAGGAAACATCGAATGAATCATTAAACCGATCGATTTCCTCGGTCCAATCATCGGTATCGAAAGTGATCGCGTGTCTACGAATCGATGATGTCTCTTCCTTCATTGTATCGTTAGTGACATTTAGCAGGGATGGCGAGGTCGCGGAATCATTCACCGCTTTCACATTGTCCGTTCGAGAAATTCTACGGGACCAATTAGAACCAAGCGTGAATAAAACCGAAACTAGCCCATCAAGGGCACGCGTTCCATCGAGATCCGAATCACGCTTCGCTATTCCCGTCCGGATTCTTGTGGCGAGAGGAATCTCGGTCGGATCGATGGCTCCATTAGCTGACCAGAATGAAGGTCTTTGATGAAGGCCGCTATTGAGAGAAGTGAACACCGAAGCCAGCAGAAGATTGAAACCCAAAACTGAGCCTTCAATACCCTCCTCGAGACCTTTATTGAAGTCCGTATATTCTTGACCTAGGACGATATCGCCATCTTTCGGGATCACGTGACCGATTATCTGTAAGAAACAATTCTTCCATTAACTCTACATTAATCGCATGTTTTCTTATTAACTGTGATTACTCGCGTTTACGGTATTCGATTGTGTTATTATATTTTAAGATTAAAACAATGACTTTATATATGAATACATCAACTAAGTAAAAAGCGCCAATATCATGATCGAAGTTAGATGTTGGAATAATATATTTATACATATTATATCTAAAGTTAATAAACATTCGCGATGCGTCACATGTAACGAAAAAATTTCTTGTTGAAAATGGATAAATAAAAAATTTTTATTACATCTATTCTTCTCGAGATCACTAAATGTCCAATTATGATAACTAAAATCTAATTGATTATAATTTTATTGACTCGTTCATTTTTAATTAGAAATTTTTACCTGTATGGAGAAACGAATTAAAGGAAAAATAGTTCAGCAAGAACTAACAGTAGATAGACACGCGTTACGAAACTAGATAATTCAAATTCCTCCATATTTGATTTCTGCATTTTTAAAGTGAATTTCCGGATAGCCGACTAAGTGGATTTACCTCTTCCGAGTGACCTTGCGACACCAAATGTCCGTCGAGCCACAGAGCGTAACGACCGATCCGATTCTCCCAGCTTTGACATATGTGATACCAACGGTGTTCGTGTATGTGAACTGGCCTTCGAAATATCTCTACGCCGCCGATTTCCAGGTGAATACTTCTTCCGCGCGACGATATCCAAGATCGAATCAAACGTTCCTGCTCGTTCCCTTTGATAGTGAAAGAGGATTATGTTTGTGCATCGTTCCCTTAGTCGATGTATACACCGAGGAATATATCATAAAGTTAGAATTTATGTAAACCGCATCTCTCGTCTTCCTGGACCTCCATATGTATGATTTAAAATATGATTATTTTTCCATTATGTAAACGACAGTTGCATCTCTTTCTTGTTTATGTATGCAGCACAAATTAAAAACATTATTGGCAATTTTGATTGATTTGTAAATTAAGAGCATTTGTCTCATAAAAGAGAAAGGTATATAAAATAAAATCTCTGATCCATATATAATCCATTTTCATTTTATTTATTTGAATATAATTTGCATCACTGCTTAAAACTTTAATTACCTAGCTGAATATTTAATATCGAGCTTAATAAATCTAGTGTATTATTTTAATGTGCTAAATTTAATATTTTCCAACTGAATACAATCAATTATTATATTATATTAAAGTTGCATTTCAAAATTAATATTAAAAAATTTAAATGATTGAAAACATTGAATTCACTTTCTAGAGAATTTTCTTTTTTTAATTGTTGTTGTAACAAACAAGCGACATGTAGTTACATGTAATAAATATCATTTATTTAGGCCATCGAGGAATCATTTGCTTTTCCTCTTACTACTTTTTTAACAAAATTCTAGTTTTCCTAGGCGATAGGACGTCACATATAAAAGAACTAAGGCGATTAATATAAAGTAATATATTTCATGGGTGCAGTAGTCCGTAAAATCCTTTCGTCATCAATATTTCAAATTCTGTTTATGCCGGCTTTGTCAGAGTAACTTAAATTCTGCGAGATTTCATAATTCGAATATTAGCGTTTCGTCAATGGAACTGGTAGCGCTAATTCTCACACGTAAAAAAAATAACGTCTCGGGGCGAAGCATTCTACTAAACTGCAATAAGATAGTTGCACGCACGAGCGAGAAGACGGAGCGTTTTCCATAAGCGAAGATACTTTCTGCGAACTCTCGCGCAATTACTTAGTGAATGCCTGAATGGATAATAGCGCTACACCATGTAAGACAACAACTCTCGGAAAACTATTTCAGAAACTCAGAAACGTTACAACAATTCCGTCAAAAATTGGGTAGAATGGGCGGAGAAGAGCTTTAAAACGTCTCCTTATTCTTTGCTAAATATTACATTTGCTTAGATATAGTTTAACATCCGTTTAACGGATACTATTATCCTCGACAGAGTGGAAAAGTGGATTCCTAGCATTTGCGAAATGTGGATTGTTCTGCATGAGATTCTCGTCACAGTAACTATCTTATTCCGTTTGCAGTGTGTAAATTGCAATCTAAAAAGTAATTGTAGAATGACGAGCGTTTTCTTGAATTTGAAATTTGTCGAATTTCACATGTATCGCGAGCGATTTGTAATCAGTAATTCATATGTTGCGTATAAATATAAAAAGAAAAGATTAATGGCACGTATATGTGTAAATAGTATTGCGTCAAGTCACAATTTTGAATACTCACTTGAATACGAGAGGATTGAATGGGAATACGTGAGATCTCTCGACTTCACCCAAAGGCAGAATGTAAATTCATGAATTTCCGGCACCGGCAATTCCCATCTGAGAAACTGAAAAGTGAAGATGCTTAGTCAACAACATATTGCACGTTATAATTAATTCTGTAATAAAAGATGATTTCACAAATGATCAGGACTTAATTAGGTCTTTATGTTATACTTAAAAAAAAACATGACAACTACATACATTTTATGTTATGGAAAATTAATGTAAACCTTAATGAAGAAATTTTTCTTAGAATTTTTTATATAATTTTTATGTTAATTTTAGAATTCTAGAAAAAAAACGTAAACATTTTCAATATTTTTTAAAAGTATTCTAATTTTTAGAATCAAAATTATGAGAAAAATTTGCATGAGGTATATATTTGAATAAACTATTATAATTGCAATAACATAAATTCATATGTGCATTAATTCTATAAAAATTGCATAGTCACTTATATAGCTGCTACTATTATGTTTTTTTTTTGTGTACGATGATGATTCTTTGATCGTTTTCAAAGTTGAATTTCTCTCAAAAGAAATTTTTTTTAATATCTCTACGCCTAACCTGTACGAATTTTCTAAAAAGATATCAATTAAATTTAAATTTAAAATATCTTTCAGAGTAAATTTATGAAGATTCCAGTTTTATCTTAATAAAACTGGAATCTTCATAATTTTTTTTTGTTCTACAAAGCAATCAAAGTCAAATATTGAAAATTCGTAAGAAAGAATCTTACAAAGAAATAATTCCAAGTTAGTCAAAGAATCTTTGTAGGCAAAAGAAAGCGCAAGAAAATACGTTGTATATACATTTAGAAATAAATATGTAGACCACGACGGTTCTTAGAGTGAACGATGAAAATTAGGCAATCAGCATGAAATTCAACTTTTTTTCTTTCTACGTGTTATGGAACTGCCCTCACGTAATCGATAGAAATCTCGTGAGTTTCTACGCTCTGTTGGTGCATATGTATCTTTTATATCCGATATGGCGACAATATGGCGATTTATCATTATTTATTCTCACTGTTTTATTAACTTTTTTTTACGGAATATGTTTTGCTCCACAATCTCTGTAGCCAATTTGACTGATCGCTTACTCGAATATTTCAACGGAATCACAAGAATTTCTGCAGAGCTATCCAATAATATATACGGTAAAAATTTTTATGTTTTTAACTGCAAACTTGAATAATTGAACATTTTATTATTATCTAGAATAAATAATACGCTTCTAACATTTAAAATTGGACGTCTAACTTTATTTATGGATTATGTTTACATTCTGAATTTTTAGTAGGCTTTAACAATGTAAAATTATATAAATCATTGTGTTATCATACCTTTATATCATGGTCTTCGTGCTATAGCATTTGAAATTCTTACTCTATTTTATTTCTCTACTTTCTTCATATTAAATGCATTTAATTACTAAATAATTTACTATATTCCTAACCTATATCAAGTTAAACACAACGTAACGCGTTGCGATATAGTCTAATCACACTAATTTTTCAAATATTCAAATCTGTTCACGATTATAATCGTGAATTATCCAAATTATTTCTTATAAATGAGAAATAATATGAAAATTAGGTATTTTGTCTTCAACTTCATCTAATTAGCTGGTCTGATAAAAAGAATTTTTATTGAATACTTAGAGAAGTTTATGGAGATTCTCCAAAGATAAATAATAAGGATTTTGAAGGAGTATTTAAAAATGTAATTAGACACACACACACACACACACACACACAAACACACACACACACACACACACACAGATCTGAAAATAATTTTGTTGGTGCATCTAAATGATTACATAAGAAATATGATAAATAATGTTGCAAAAAATTGATATTTTAGCAATTAATTTTAGCGTTCTATATAATTACCAGAAACATGATTGATTATTTTCAGATTTGTAACATCAAATTAAAATAATAATAATTCCCCAAAATTAAATAAATTGGATCGTTGATTTTATGCTACTAGCATCTTAAAAGAAAAAAGAACTTATTGCGAAAACTATTACCTCAGCTATTACCAAGATTCGGACCCGGACCTTCCATATTCCGTGTGAACATCTTCCCAATTCAATTACCAAGACATGCGATAATATTATTGTAATAATAAAATTATTTTCAGTTAGCTAAATTTTTAGATACTTTAACGATATCGTCCTTTTCGATATTTTCGACGAATCTCTATAAACTCCTTCAAAAAATAAACATTTTTTTATTCCTGTTAAACTTGCTGATTAGATGAAGTTAAAGATGAAATATATATATAGAACTACTTAATCTTCCTATTAATTCATATGGTGTGAGAAATAATAATTTGTAAAGGATTAAGCGAGATTGTCGTGCTTTTAATGTAAGTCAAACAGAAGGGTCTGAAAATCCGGCTTTCCTCAAATTATATTCTCACCTGAATGTAGCCCTTTTGCGTTAATTGTACGCTGTGCATCGGCGTGCCGCCGAGATTTCTCTCGACAAGTTCAGTCGATGTTTTCGAAACTGCTACAGCGAGTAAGCTTAGAAGGATCAAGGACATGGAAGGGAGAATCCTGAAGTTCGTCACGAATTTCTTCATTTTTATCTGATCATCGTCCTCATTGCACCTAGTTGCTGTTTCTTCAATCGCTTCGCAATGAAAGTTCGCTGTTTGCTTCTTACTTGTTGTTGTTTCTTCTTCTTCTTCTTATCTTTACTCTGAAGAGAGAGAGAGAGAGAGATTTATCTCTCTTTTCGTTTCCTTGGCCCACTCCGGCCTTGTCTCCCTTTAATCTTATCCCGCGACTATCTGATCGCGATCACGAAAAGAGAATTGTTTCCCAACGTTGTCCCCTCGACTCTTCTTGCCAACCTTGCCTGTCAGTATCCCTTTTTCAACCGCTGAAGAGAGAACATGCGAACATGCTGCTTTTCTCGTCCTCTCGTCTATCGCATTTCTGTTCAAACCGTAGAAAAATATCTGGCATCTCCACCTCGTTCGCTGATCTTCCTTCACAGCTTGCTTTGTCGATTTTTTACAATTGGTCCTTCTGCTTCGCAAACTCTTTTTCGTGACCTTTTTCGCAACTTATCTCACTTGTCACTCGCCAAGTGACACTTTTCTCGATCAGAACAACGACACGTGGATTTTCTGTTCCTCCAATACAGACTTAGTCTCTGGATTTTTCTTTTTGTTTGCGCTTGACGACACGAGCAAGAAACTAAACTCGTTGTCGTGTATACTTTCTTAGTACACTCGACCCGATTGCCGAAAAACCGAAAGAGATCTTGTTGCCCATATCCTCTTTGCTCGATGTGTGATGCCTTTGGCTAAAAGTACAAGACTCATAATCTTCTTTTTTTTCACAGTCTCGATAGATGTCTCTTGGTCCTTTCTTGATGATCTTTATAATTAAAAGTCTAGTGAAAAAGATTCTTCAACAACTGTGAACTTTTTCTTGTATATCTTCTTACTCTCTTTGTAGATACATAAAAGGAGAGGAAAAATATTTGTCGTTTTTCTTTTCTTTTATTCGATGTATGATTAACGCCTAGACAAGTTGTTATTTTCCTTTTGTCTTGTTGCCGCAGAGTTGTTTCTCGTTTGCCAAAAAGAAAGGTGCACGTGAGTCTCGCCACAAAACTAAATAATCTCCTTTGGAGAGAAAAATTTAATTCTTTCTCCTTTCTTTTCAACTTTCCTTTTTTTTTGTAGATTTTTAGATACAATCGTTCTTTGGAGAACCACTCCCCATTAATTAAATTCAGTTCAATTCTCTCCTATGTCAATAGACTTCTATTTCTTCCAAGCGATTCGTCCGGCGAGTGAGGCGGCTAGTTGAACTCGCAGCGACGGTAAACAACGACTAAAGCGAAATCGATGTGAATCGGCCGAGTGCGAGCGCGCGAGTAAGAATCGGTAAGAGGGAGGGACTTTTCGTGGCGGCCGCAGGTTAAAACAGTCCATTTTCGTCATTGGGCTCGACATGTAATTTTCATCTCGATACAAATGAGAAGAGATAGATTACGAAACTGGAGATTGCCTACAGTTCCTATGGATCGAATATCAGAATGTCCGTATTGGAATGCGCGCCCGATCATTTCTTTTTTGCCTGATGTATATCTGTATATCAAACCTATTCACACTTATACCCATACCTTATATTTACTACCGCATTTGTCACGATCGATTTCTGATACAGACAGCATAACGAAAACAAAGAAAAATTGCCGACAATTGCAGATACGTATAATGAAGAAATATGAAGAAATGTAGATATGAAGAAATATATTTACAATGGATGCTTTTTGTTTGCGAAATAAAGGTAAAATAATACGCCTTGGCTAAAAATATTAAGCGTTTATATTTTTTTCACTTATGTGGAAATTTACTTGTATTTTTTCCTATTCATTACCGACATTATAAAATTTAAAGAATTTTCGAAACGAAGGAAAATACACATAAATCAATTTTTCAGCTAAAATAATAGTTAATAATACTTTTGACTGTGGTATAATAATACTTTTGTAGACTGTGATATAAATATCTATAAATTTGTTGTGTTAGAGAATTTTATGGCTACCGCGCGTTTGTCATCGATCGATTTCTAATACAAGCGGGATAACGAAAATAGAGAAAAATCGTCCAACAATTGCAAATAATGAAGAAATATAAAGAAATACGGATATGAAGACGTATATTTACGATTACATCATGTTTTTTACTTCTAAAATAAAGGTTTTGAAAGATTCTTTCTCGAGAATAATGTGTTTTTTCCGGTGTTTTCAACAATAATTTAATACAATCGTAAGAATAGTATAAACGCGGTCATGTTCAAAAATTCATAAATTACGTTTCGCCACACTAACTCTGACATAATATGCAAGAGAAACAGGTTCATTTTATTAACCATTTTAGATCGGTTGCTTTATGCGGGATCGCTAATCATAAATATGTTCCCTATGTGTCACGTAGTCTACTATATATTCTCCAGTATTTTAAACAATTTAATACAACGTAATAGTATAAGTCGCAGTTGTGTTAGAAAATGTAGTTCACCGAGAAAAATATTTGATTGTAAATGTACGAACCAGATTATATTAATCGAAATTCCGGTCACGTAATTGAACATCTATCTGATTATCTCGACTAGAATTCTGATTGATATGAACAGAATCTACTGGTTCATTTATTTCCAACCAGAATTTTTTCGCAATGTAACTACTGTGTTTGTCATGATCGATTTTCGATACAAACGAGATAACGAAAACAAAAAAAAATTGTCAGTCTAACATAATGAAGAAATATGAAGAAGTGCAGATATGAGGAAATATATTTACAATTATGTAAATTCTTTTTACTTTCGAAATAAAGATTTTGAGATATTTTTATTATACTCTCTGCGATTTTTTCAACAATTTAATATACTGGCAAGAATAAATTGCGGTCGTGTTAAAAAATGTATTGACTACGTTTCGTCACGCCAATTTGATTGTAATATGCGAGAGAAATAGCTTCATTTTATTAACCGTTTTAAAACCTTATGCGGGATCGCTAATCGTATATTCTGTATGTGTCATGCAGTCTGTGTGATCGATATGGGAAAGTGAATCTTTCGTGGAAAGTTGGCGAGACAAGCAGCGCGAACAAACGGGATGATACGGCGAAACTTAGGCATTCCATGTTGCAAGCGGAATTACAAACGCTTTATTGCGCGTATAAATATTTCAAAGCGTATCGTGCATTTCGGAGCTAACAGAAAGGTTCAAGGCTCTGTATCGTCGACTTCGCATTTAAAAATATACTTTACTCGAAAACATAAAAACACACAACAAACATATAACGAATTTTGTTATTATTCTTTTTTTAAATTTACAATATTTGTGTTAAAACTAGTTTACTCAATCTTTATTAAAATTTTGTATTGAATCTTTTAAATATCCCAGTGTTATTTTAACATAATGTGATTGTATTATTTTATTATTCTATGTTAAATTGATATTCAACATATTTCTTAGTATTAAAATATCATAATTTTTAAGACCAAATAATATAAAAATAATGTATTTTAAAACGTAAATATTAAGATAAATGAATAAAATGTGTTAATTTAACACATAAATTTAAGTTAATTTTAATGAAGAGATATTATTTTCCCTTTTATTATTTTCCACAAATTGTGTCAGTGTTATGTTTTTATGTTAATTTTTTAATATTTACTTTCTAATATATTCATTATATATTAACATGAAAATTTAAGTGGGCTGTTTGGCACATTTGAAATGTTTTAACATGAATTGTTCAACTGTGTGCAAGTTAAAACCGTTATTCATCAAAATTCATATATGAAGATAACACATATATAATGGATAATGTGCGTTAAAACGATCATAAAAATCGTGTGGAAATTCGCGCTGGAAAGCGCGAACGTTAATAGTACCGAGTCTTAAAACCAGTTATGAAAGCGACAGTCGGAAGACTTGTATATGGACAAGACTATCTCGACAAGATAACAATCCCGAACAATCTCTTAAAGGATTTGTTTGCAAATTATAATACCTAAACGAGAATCGGCAATTAATTATAAGGAAAATCTTGCAATTCCACGTAATTAGTACGTCTTGCTGATTATCACAATTATCATATCGCCCTTTAATTGACAGAATCCGATGTTTGTTACGCCATACATCAATTAGATTCATTGCTAGTCTTGATCAGCGTGAAAAATAATCGTGATTCCTCGGCCTTCGAATTATTGGCGCGTGACCCGATTATATTTTCTGACAAGTACCTTTCTGATTGCAGACGGCCAAGAACTCGACGTCCGGCAGTGGATACTATGTGGGTGGAAGCAGCACCCTACCGCGCGGTGGGCCTCTTCTAAGGGCGTACAGCCCAGCGGCGTCGAGCGTCGGTCCAAGCGCGACCCCGACGCAGCCCAAGACTCTCACCACACCAGGTATACGAATGTCCGCATTCTCTATTTTTTCTCATTTCCACGTACGTGTCATCGTGCACGCGCGTTGTGTATAAACATGAGTTTTGCTCTCGAGATCCTATCGACACGATTCATCAAACGAGCGGCCCAACAAAGCTCGAAATATCATATTTTTGTTAAATTCCTGACACTACTGTGCGTCAACACGTGACATTTATTGTCGACTATAAACCAGAAAATTCCTCGCATTAAATTTGAAGTGAGCACTTGAAAATTTATAGCTTAATTGGAACAATGTTTAATTATTTTACAGCTCTAATCTAAATAGATTATAATTAACTGTTGCAATTAATGTATACAGGATTAGATAGAAATTAATTTAATTCATGGAATATATATTCCCTTTCGAATTATATATTTGTGATAAAGCTGTTAGTAATGAGCAAGATGTCGTATTTTTGAAGAGATTATAGAGCGACAACTTTGGGCCGCTCTCAATGGGAATTTACTGCTTCGTGCGCCTGTGCATTTCCTTCGCCTGCACCGATATTCTCTGTAGTAGTACACCATCCTTCTCATGAGATCTATGCAAACATATTATATCACGCTCCGCGTAATTTCGCATTCCCTCAAATACTTTAGCTAAGGTGACCAGAAGTCTTCTGAAAGCAACATTACGAATCTAGAATCCCAAAATTTTCTCTGATTATGAAAAATCGATGCGATGCAAGCGTAATATGTACGAATATGTATTATGTCCTGTTTTGAAAATTGTAAAACAAAAAGGTTTTGCAAAATTCATGAAAAATTCAGCGAATTGGAGTAAGAATTTGAATTTGATTTCTTTAAAAGGATTTCTTTCAGTGAGAAGAAATTACAAGGATTGAAAAACTAAATGTTTTCTTTAATAAATGTTTTTTTCTTATTATTTGAAAAAGTTACATTTTATTCGAGTACAAGACAGATTTTATATGGACATTGTAAAATTCTGGTCGCCTTTTACGCAACACGCTTAAATTATTTGTCTCCGATTCCAACGCGATATATAAAGAAATATGAATCTTTTATTGTTTTGCTGAAAATTGGTCGAAGCAACTATTCGATTG
>NW_017259229.1:564299-574269 GCF_001594045.1 Atta colombica | reverse complement strand
TAATCATTTCTTTAGAATAAATGACATAAATTGTTAATAATATTATAGATACAATTATATTTATTTGAATTTATATAATATATAATTTTCTTCAATTTTTTTGAAAACTGTAATGTATGTAAATGACAGTAAATGTTATTCCAGGTGAAATCAAAATTCATTTGCTATATTACAAGCTCTGGTATTTTAAATTATATTTCAAGATTGTTATCTTCGCGATTTAATTGGCTGGCAAAGAAAGATTGGTGAGAACAAGAAACAATTGACGATTGTTCCCAAATTAGCGCACTTTTCTCTTGAAATCTTTCTGAAACTCGACCAATTTTTTTCAAACGCGTACTTTATGCTTTGAGCTTAAGCGCATATATCCGCACATAGACGCACACACTCGCAATCGCTCTCCATTCTTCATACTTCCGATCGACGGTTGCAAGGTCGTTTCGATTCTTAATCGTACAACGGAGATCGTTACGACCGTCGGCGTTTGGCCGAGCGCTATTCGAGAACTACTCAAAAACACTTAACAGGCTACCTGCTAGTCCAAGGGGAAAGGATGGCCTCATTTCTGACTGCCACGAGCGTTCTCCTTGTCGAGAGAAACGTTTTACACGAAGATTCCGAGAGAAACGGATTTAGGAATAGCCCAATCATACGCAGATCGATCGTGATTAATCATCAACCACTATGACGAGGCAGATCTATTTTATATAGTAAAACACGCGAACGTCTGCTAAATGCTGTCAGTCAAGAAAAAAAAGTTGAAGCATTTTCTAAAGAAGACATTTCTCTTGACGCTACGATTATCGTGACGTGGTCGAGAAGTGCATATATGTAAAAGTCGACAAACTGTTACGTCAAAATTTCAATGACATTCGTAATCGCGCGATTATATTTAAATTCATAGTGCAAACCTGGTTGCCTGACGATCGTCGAAAAATTTCTAGCAAGGAAACCTCGCGAGGCGTCAAATTCTAATTTTAATGAAACTTTGTACACGTAGGTACATAAATAAATAAATTTAGAAAATATCAGTTGAAGCTACTGATTTTAAGAAAATCACCTCTTATATGTTCCGTTATATAGCTTTTTTTTTGTTACATCTTATAAATACTTTTTGATATCTTGAATACTTTTTGAGATAGAAAAGCTGGAAACCGCTTCACATATAAGAGATGATTTTATTTTTTAAAAATATTTATTAACTGCAATTGATATTTTCTGAATATTCATCTATTTATATAATCTATATGTATACAAAATTTTATCAAAATTAAAATTTGACATTTTCTGAAGTCCCTTGTAAGAGACATGACTGTATAAATT
Organism: Atta colombica; assembly: GCF_001594045.1. Lineage (NCBI taxonomy): Eukaryota > Metazoa > Arthropoda > Insecta > Hymenoptera > Formicidae > Atta > Atta colombica. The sequence goes on along the minus strand of NW_017259229.1, from coordinate 572,946 downwards.
CTACCGCGCTTTTTCACTCAAAAGGTTCTCAGTCTCCCTTGACAAATCGCTGCTTAGGAATGTTATCGCGGCCCTATTCGAGTCGGTTTTATTCACGTTTCGGAAGTATCGAACGTTTGTGTAGACACGCTATGTGAATTTCAATGGCACACGAAATCCGCGGTGAGACGTGAGAAAAATGGTCCGACTGCCGCGCGGATCACGGTACTCCGGTCTTGTTCACTTCTGCATGTGCACTGAACGTCGAACGGCTTAGCGGAGGGTGGCGGAGAAACAAGAGATACGTACATCGGAGCACCTGGGTACATTGGTTTTTTGTTTGGTTTTTTGGATGGTTGGATAGGAGGTGTTGGCGGGGTGCCGCCGGCCAAGCCGCTTCGCAGCTACCAGTGTGGTAAGAGTCCCCTTGGAAGCCTCGGGGGCTCGGCGCGCTTCTCTAGAGACAGCTCGGTCTCCCTCTATAGTATACCAGGTCAGTAGTATCCTTAAACATTCGTCAGACACAGCTCGATCCTTCCGCGACGAGCCGCGATCGCGGGACGATCGCCAATAACACGCTTTACGGATGTTTCTTACGGACTGATCTTTGATGTCTGAAGCTCACGTGCCAAGCTATAACACCTTCTTTGAGCTACACTGCAACAAAAGCGACTGCAAATGTATGTGTGTTTTAACAAAAGTAAAATGTTCGTTGAATGAATTATGTATATACATGCGATACAGAAATACTTCTACTTAAAATCCATGAAGTATATTACCAAACTTCAGACTGCTGATTACTAATATTACTAATAACCAGAAAGTTACTTCGTAAAAGTAACGAGTTACAATTATAGTTTTTTTCTCTTAAAAAGTTCATATTAACTAGTTACTCATTACAGTTGTAAGTTGTAATTACTTAAAAAGTAATAAATTGTTTCTTTTTATTTAGTTTTTTGTTATTTATATTTTTATCTTAAATACAAGAATCTTATACATTTCTAATATTATTGAATTCTTTTACTTATATTTACTTACATGCTATATTATACATAATAAAATAATATATACATTTGGAATCAAAGTTATAAATTAAAGTATTAATTATTATAGGATTAATATTAAATCGCCATTCATTAGAAGGCTCTTAATTTAATTATTAATATAAATATTTATGATGATTTTATCAAGAAAAAATATATTTCAATCATAAAGAATTATTATTAACTATTCACTAAGCATTTTATTTTATTTTAGACATTTGTTTGAGGAATAAGTTTTATATAAAGTAACTATTATAATTATATTTAATATTAAGTATTAAATTAGTTACTAGTTAAAATGTAACCAAATTAAATTACAGTTATAGATGGAGAGAAAGAAACAAAGTTGAGTTACAGCTACTGATAAAAAATAATTCTAACTGTAACTTTGTTATAAATAACGAGTTAACTTCCCAATTCTATTAACAGTGTTCTAATAAATACACAACTATCACACGCTTAACAACTAATTACTAAAAAGGTACAATTAAAGAAGGGCTAAATATAATTGAGGCTAGATCTTAGTATTTAATATATATTTTATATATAAGTCTTAAATACATTTTCCAGTTATTCATATATGAATTGCGCGCCAATTATTTAAAAATGTTAGACTTAAAAACAATTATAAATAGAAGTTAAATAATATAATAATAAAATAATATAATAATAAAATAATATAATAATGAAATTGACCGTCAATTTGATAAGGATATTAATAAATATCTTAAAACACTGCAAAGAACTTTTTTTTTATATATAATTTTTTTTTATATATAATGTAAATTGTATAAAACATTTTTAGCAATTCATAGCGCTCACTTTTTATATAGTTTCCAATTAACAATTTTTATAATATCATTTATTCTGATACAAAAAAAATTACGTAAGCCTTGTAAATTTTTGTATAGCACAATCGGTTGCGTATGAAATGAAATAGAATTCAGTTATAATGCAGAATTGAATCTAGTTACTCGCAAAAAATAGCAACATTATTTATCGTTGTTTTCACAACAATTATAATCCAAGCGGTAAATAAATCTCGGCAGACTTGATATACATAAGTCCTTTTAAGATCGCAAGCTAATCTTCGTCTGTCCGAAATTAGTAAACGTACATCGTGAACGAGAAATCTTTTTACGAAAGAAAGCCGTTACGGCGAAGCATAATGGTACAAACTATGAGCAAAGAACTAATAAATTTCAAGCGCAACAGTTGTGACAAAAATGTAGCAAATGTGACGTATTTGTAATAAGGAGAAACTGAATCATGGAGATGGTTGGCTGTTTGGAACACAGAAAAATCATGAAATTGGCAGCATCGCGATTAATCAAACCGGGTCGAGTCAAGTTTTAATTAAACGACCTCGAGACCGTGGAAATAGTGTTGGGAATAAATATGAATGGAATCGAAATGTTTTGAATTCGCGTGAAATTTATGCCGTTGACATATTGCGCGAGGAAGGAAAACTTTCTTGAGTATTGTAAAACTAATTTTCTCTCAAAAATTGATTTGAAAAAGTTAAAATTTTATGTAATGAATTATTCACTTTTATTCACCTTTTATTTTTTGTCAATCATAATTTGACCAAAAATATTTACCGTAGCGTCTAATAATTTATTTTCTTTTATTTAATTTAATGTGTGATAAGAAAATCTTGAAGTGCTTTAATTTTATGCAAATATAAACGCAAAAGGAAATCACATTATCGGTAAACCACATTATCGTTAGTAATTTTGTTCATAATTAAATTAATTAATGGTTATAACATAACATATGTAGAAAGTGCAGAGCCATTACAAAATTACGTTATTTCACGTATTGTAGAGCCATTACAAAATTACGTGATTTTACATATTCCCAACACTAAAGTTAAATCCTTCATGAACATCTAGAAACATCCTACGTATGTCATTTCCCTTGTACAACGCTGTGTGATATCATAATATATACGAAAAGCAGCATCTCTTTCATCTCATTTTTCATCCGCTCCCTTTCACTCGAGAACTGTAGCTGTATGCCCTCCCGTAAAAAGCACAATTGTGAAAAATCTTTTTTCTTATCCTCTCCATATCATAATGACTGATATAAATGACGTTCCCTCGTCGATACGGTCCTCTGATTGTAATTTCATTTGCACATTTCGCGCACCACGGAACTAATACTCGACGGAGGTATCGAGCCGCAAATAGATGATAATAATCATAAAAAAAACTCTCGACAAACACAAGGAACATTGTAGAACAAGTAGAACAAGCGTATTCTTTATCATTAGTTTTAATAGTTTTAATAAAAGTTTTAATAAAATAATTGCTGATTTTGTTTTGTTTACCAATCATTTGTTGGCTGTAATCGTTTATTAAGACATATGTTTGGTTTTTTGGTTGATTATTGTTTAAGAATTAATATTTTACTTTTGATATTTTTCTCATTTGTTTAATTCTGGAATGCTATATCGTATGTAAATTTTATGTATAAGTGAACAAGTATCATTGAATTTAAGTTACGCCTTCGGTAGTAATGAATAATCTTAGAAAATCAGAGATTTATCATGGAAGGATATATAATAGTCTAATGACTAATATAATATCATATATTGAGAAAATATATTGAAAAATTATAATCGCGACTAATTGATTAATCTATATTTGATTTAAAGATTTTGATGTTCGAAGAATTTAGTTACGAGAAGATTCAATCTGTCAAGCGAGAATATGCTTTTAAAAATTCAGTTTGTTTTTCTAACGAAGAACGTGATAAGTTAAAGTAATAGATTTCAATTTTTAAGTTTTGTGTTACATATTTAATTTATTGATGTGTTGAAAAGACATTGGACTTATACTTCATATCATTTCAAGATTGAATTTAATAGTATATTTATTCTTCTTTCCCTTTAAGTTAATGATTATATGTATTTGTAATATAAAGATCTAGAATATAAATATTTTGTCAAAAGTGAAATGAAATGAAAATCTTATTATGTTACATTAATTCAAAACGGTATAGTTCCTTGCATATAAAATTTACGTATTAAGAACAATTTGTATCATTTAATATTGATAACGTTCTAAGATAAATTGTTATTGTTTAATTTCTAATGACTTTACGTGAATATCATTAGAATATAATGTCCATTTCTATGTAGATTTCAATGTAGATTAATTTTAATCTACATAATCTCGGTTTAATTTATTTTTTATCTTTTCCTAGTTCTGAGAATTAGAATTAAAACTAATCTGCATTGACAGAAACGAACATAAATCTCTCTGTGTACATAATAACGGATTATTATTCTCCAAGCAGTTCAATGCAAAAATGCAACGCAGTGACGCAGATGCAAAAAGAGAACATTGATGGTGCTCTCCACGTTGATCTTCACTAATACACGAATCACTAAATCTCTGCAGATCGGCTACATGGAGAAAGCGGATACATGAGCAGCCCCGAGCGCGGCGGCGGAGTCGGTTCCGGAAGCGGAAGATATCCACCCGGACCTTACAGCGCCGGCAGCAGCTACGAGGATCCGTATTATTCGCAATACTCGGGGACTGTTACGCCTGTCATCGACGAAGAAGCCAGGTAATCAGAATCTCGCGCAGTAAAAGCGACTCGCATTTGTAATACCGAAAAGGCACAGTGTGATATGACTTCCTTGTAAAAATTGAAGGTAACGATTAATTACTTACATTGAATTGAAAATGTCGGTGTACTGAGAAAAATTTGTGGTTAAAAATGAAAACGAACCAACATATTCTGATTACATCAATCAGAATTCTAATCATTATAATTATGGTTATCTTGACTAGAATTCTAATAGACTTAATCGGAAAAAACTCTGATTTGTCCATTTTCCACCATTCCAATTAATGTAACTTGACTCTTTTTGTGTATTCAGTGCATTTAATATTTAAAATAAGTAATTAATCACTGTCTTTTAGTATTAAATTGACCAGTATTAAATTTCTATAAGGACTATAATTGACGAAATTTTTTATGTCTCGGAACAAAGAGATGCCTCAAACTTCTAAGGTTTTTTTTACCTGCAAATTTCTCTGACAATTACTACTTATTCATTAAAATTATATTGGGAATTCCTTGAGTTAACAGATGAACGATTTAAAAACTTAAAGGTCTTCGATAATTAAATTCTAAAAATGCAAATGATAGAAAAATTTCATTTTTCATTTAATTATACACTAATTGGAAATTCAAATTCGAAAAATTGTGATACACTTAAATACACTTAAATCTTTATGCTGTGCTGTTGATGACTGAACTTCTAAAATTAAATTAATTTGTAAAAATAAACGGATGAATTTATTATCGAAAGGAAAATTTATATTACTGTACATATAAAATTTAAGAATAAAATTTAAGAAGAAGAATAACTATTTGCGATGATATATATAGAATGTAAACTACTTCATTACATCGAAATTCATTTCAATTTTATTATCGTCAATATTTCATTTTACGCAGAATAGATATACATTTATTCTCTCTCTGCTTAAATACTCCGGAACTGATTGAATTTATTATATTAAATAACCGGTTATATAATGTTATTGCGCCACACAATGGTCTAATGCCGACAATGTTTGTATTTTTTGCCTCGACATATTATTGACTGGGCATAAATGCACGAATTAATTTGTTACATATTTCTTTAATAAGAGATCCAGCATATCTATCCATGTAAATACAGCGACTCTGTACAATCCGTTTGAATAAACTCCACTCATCCGGAAACCCCGATCCACCCGTCTCTCTAGTCGCAACCTCTTTCCTAGGAAAACGTTGTTTCCGGTCTCACCCATCCCGAATGACTGAAACCCACCCCCTAATCCCCACTGATGCTGGTCTCCGCACTGTGACCTTTTCCACACGGATGTCTGATAGCGCGGATGTGTATGTCTGTTGTGGGTGGTGCAGCGATACGGAGCTGTTGGAGGAATCGTACAGCCTTTACGGCGTGAAACCACCGGGGCGTCCGCCGTCTGGTCCCCCGCGGTCCCCGTTTCCTCCGGGGGCGCCACCCTTGCCACCCGGCGGACAGGGCTACGACGCTACTCGGTACTGCACCCCACGTCACGCACACTCTGTCGCTTGCGTGTTTGCCTTGCGTAGAGGTCTGCCTGCGCAGAATAAAAAAGAAATTAAAATAGAGAGAGAGAGAGAGAGAGAGAGAGAGAGAGAGAGAGAAATGAGAAAAGAGAGAGGGAGCGGGAGAAAGAATTGAAACCATCCGAGAATCGTGCCACGACCGGCTCTGGCTGATTTAACTAGCTAGCTGGCTGGCTGTTTGCGAATGAATACGAGTTGCATGAGCATCGTTTCGAGCGAACTATCCTCTGAAAGCGGAATGCTGGTGAATCCAGAACTCTTATTGGCAAAAATCTTTCTTGATCTCGGAAATGAATTTACACAATTTTTACAAACATAGCTGAAAAGTTTTCAAGCAATTGTGTTAATTGGTTCGAAAAGAAAATTCAATGATTCTTCAGCTCTATTTGTTCAATATCTGGATTCATCAATGGAAAAAAAAGCAAAGATGAATGTTGTTCTATTGTACTTATTGTTAGTAAAACATAACAAAATTTTCAAAATTTTATCACAGCGGATCAATCAAAAAGTTTAACAATTATTTAGCATCGTGACATGATATAATAGAATATAAAATGATGATGATACAAAATCATTTTTTTATAAATCTCTTAATATTAATGAATTTTCTTAATATGAAAGAGAAATTTGCAAAATTGGTGTCGAAAATTAAAGATTTGTCATAAAAGAGTAACGTCTTTTTTGTATAATTTTAATTATTTATAAATAGAGTATTGTTATTAATTATATTTTTTTTTAGATGACATAATCCAGCTAGTAATATATGCATTTATATTTTAATTATGTTTTATTTTTATTTACCAGTTTATTAATATTTATATTTATTAATATTTATATATTAATATTTATATTGTGTTTATATTTATATAAAATATTTTGTTTGAAGAAATGTCCATCAATCAATAAAATATTTTCATGTAACTCATTTCACGGAGAAAATGAAATATTTCCAGCCATTAAATTATTATTCAAAGTTTTGCTATTAAACTGCAATATTGAGTATCCATTGCTACATTTATAGGGAATGATAGCGTCATTTAAATTAATTATTCGTTTTTATTCTTTATGCGTTCCCTTTCTTTTATATTCTTTATATGTTCTCACACCTTTTGCCTAACGAAAAACATTTATAAATTTTACACTTATATATTTCGCGAACTTTCGCGTTTACCAAAACGATGTAGAAATTTTTCAATCTCGTCTACAGAACTATAGAAAATTTGCCATTCCAGAATTAACTTGATCGTTACACAAATATAACATCCGCATTCGTGAAATGTCAGCTTGCCCGATTGGATCTGAACGCTAACGATTTCTATCTGTAAAACTTTCATTGTTTTTTTTTTTTTTATCAAGTTGAGTAATTTATAGGAATTTCATTACGAGTCTCTCGAACGAGAGTACATGTTCCCTTTTGAACGCTACCATTTCCTTTTCCAAGCAAAGCGGGAACTCTGTCCATAACGAATTGTCTGCGAGTCTGCAAGTGCATGTTGTAAAGTCGGATATCTTAATTTAGTGATCATGAAAGAGAAAGAGAGAAAGAGAAAGAAAGAAAGAGCCACTACCAATTTCATCGAGTTATATCTCTTGAGGCAAAGATAAATCGATCAGTGGCACGATTCTAATGAATGTGTACTTGGAAAGCGGAAGCGATTATTGAATTCACTATCACTACTTTTATCGTATAAATCACATTTTTATAATAGGCCAAATATTTATATAAATTATGATATATTGAATAGAATTTTTAAATTAATTCATTATATAATTGAGATGTAAACACTTTATCTTGTTTAAATATTAAATAATAATTAAATATTAAAAATTTATATTACTTTGCGCAAAGAGGTTTCAATCTTATTATATTTAACTCGCGATTATGATCCTTCTATGACTAAAAAAAAATAATTTTGCAAATTTATATCTTTCCACTTCTCAAATACACATGAAGATATCGTTTGTATAATACTGATATTTTCGTAAATCATTAAAATCGCTAAATTAGGTCTTAAATAATGCTTTTTGTAAAGATTCATTTGTAGCAATAATATTAGAAGAAAAACAAAACAGCTTTTTCCATCTATAGAATTCAGAATAGACTTTATATGGTATTACACAAACGACAAATAGCATTCTATGTAGTATGTCACGGATAATATGGGAATATAAATTAACTCTCTGACGACTCTTCAATTAATTTTTCAAATTGAGTTTTACTTTAATTAGAATGTTATTTAATATTTACAGCTACTAATTTAATTTGAATTTTACATGAAAATATAAATCAATATAAGTAACGCAAATAAAATAATTTTTCAATTAATCTTTATATAACTCTTTTAATTAAAATTTTACTTTATAATTAATTAAAAAAGAAACTAATAATAAAATGATTGTTAATGCATGTTACATACTGTATATATCAGTTTATGATGCCCATATTTTTCAATACGTTCTATGTTTGCAAAATAATTACGCTCTCTATTACTCAAAAAGTA
>NW_017259229.1:549183-564199 GCF_001594045.1 Atta colombica | reverse complement strand
ACATAGAAATGATATAATTTGCAACTCGGTGGAATGCAGCATGCCGACTAGCGATCGTAGACGAGAATGCATTGGTTATATACAGGGTGTTTTGCACGTGAAAAAAACTACGGAAAAAAGAAACGGATCAATACGTAGCCACAAGTTATTTTAATATGCAATACAAATATACATACAAATGTTTTTAATATGCGTTTGAATAAATTTAATGAACGTATAACAGTTCACGAAATTCTTTACAATATTTATCCCCGTCTAATGAAGCTGATATGATAATCAATAATATTTGTCTCCTATTTCAGTATTATTTCCATAATAATCCACATAGAAATCACTTTAATAATAATATTGTTTTATTATAATTATTATTTTGTATAACGTTCCAGTGTTATTTTATGTTACATTTGCATAAAGAAAGATAAGTATAAGAAACTCGCATTTGATAACTTTCAAATATCAATGAAAGAGATATTTCTTTTCACAAAAACGCAAAACGATACTTATCAGATCTTAAAATCATAACGCAATTGTTCTCGTTTAAAATTCACATTTTTGCTAAATCTCTGTTAACGATGTAGATACTCGAAAGTTGTTGCGAACATTTGATTCTCATAAAAAAAACTTTCTCTACAAAGTTAATGCTGTGCCGCGGAGCGAGTAGTGTATATCGGGAAACTAAACTGGATACTTGTCAACTGTCCAAACTCACTTTGCCTCTGTACGACTTTTACAAAAGTTGTATCAAGCCGAAATTGATCGTCATGAGAATCTGGCCTGGTCCACATATGTCACCCTGTATATCATTTTATGTACTGTCACACCGTGACGTAGATTGGGCACTGCTGTCACTTGTTATGTGAAGCGATAGATGCACGTGATTAGCATCGTGTTATGTAACTCATATCCGATTTCACTGACAGGATATATATATTCGAAAATGAAGATTTTTACCATGTGTCGCTGGCGCAACGAGAGAATCTCTTTCGTTAAAAGGAATTTCCTCACATAGCACAAAAGTCGATCCAGACAGCATAGAACATTCCAGCAATATTACAGGAACGTTATAGAAGTTGTTGCAGTAATGCTGGAATGTTTCTGTGCTATGTATCTTTTTGGTGAAAACGGATATATGTAGAGTCTATCAGTATTTATTGTTAGAATATTGTGATATGAAATGTCTCGACCTCTTACTATAGATCGAATGCCAAAATATTAGATTATAATGATAAGTACTCGCTCAGTAAAAATGAAAGATATCTTTCTTGCTTACTAAAATGTTCTTTATTCAAAGAATATCTGATACAAATATAATATAACGAACAGTATTTATATCTTTGATCAATCACTTCGTGACATTGATCTTATATCGTCTTATTACGTTTTATATCACATTCAGCTTATCATTATCATCTTCATTATTATGTAGCATTCTAGCATTATGAATTCTAGCATTATGATGTAGTTTAAAATAAAATTTCATTTGATAACGGAACTTATAGAAATCGAATTTCTTTTATTCGATACTTATTTTCAAGAAACGCGTCATTTGTGCAAATTTGAGACAAATCAAGATAAATGAGAACTTAAAAAATTAAAAAAAAATTGATGATTTTTTGTTCATTATATACACTAAGAGAAAAATATAGTAATATTAATTATAAAGAGGGCAACTACATAATTAAATAAACTATTTATGTTTGTAATGATTATGAAATAATTTACTATATATGTGTAACTACATTAATTCTATATAAAAATTCAATATAATTCTATTTATATAGTTGTCACTTTTATAATTGTTACTATATTTTTCTTTTCTCTGAGTGTAATATAAGTGTGCTATCTTTATTCTTGATCGATTAACTAGAGGTACGTTCGGGGAGACGCTGTTAGCGTTATTGTTCTATCTTCATCGTTCTATCTTCATTAAACATAAAACAAAAATAGAATGACAAAAACGCACTAAATCTAAATATGATAAAAACAAGATTTCTTTTGTTCTGTATCTGATGGATTATTTGTCGTTAGCGCATGAAACTATCTAAAAAGAGATCGTGATATGTAATATCTGTTTAAAGCAAATGGTTCTTGCAGCATCCAAGCGTCGTTGTTCGCCGAACGCCTATACATTTTCGGAGCTCTCCCATTTCTTTTTTTTTTTAGAGCGACAGATAAGCGTTAATCTGACCATTTCTTGATCTAAAATTATCTGTCGCAGGATAAGAGTGGAGCACATGGAAAGACAACTGGCCAATCTAACCGGGCTCGTGCAGAAGGCACTGACACACGCGCCGCACACCAGCCCTTCGCCGCGAGAGTACTTGCAAGTCCCACCGGGACGTGATCCTTACGCGAGAGCAGCAGGTACGTGTCCAGTAAAATCTCTGATCTCGTTTCCTCCCCCAAATTTCTTTCCGTACCTTCGATTTCGTTTTCACGATAACGTCGTTTACCACGGTTTTTCGTATCGACGTAAGAAGGTTCGTCTCAAACGTAGCGAGAATAATTTATTAAAAAAAGTTTGTTTAGTTTGACCAGGAATAGCAAATTATAATTATTCTCATTACTTTTAAGACAAGCCGCGTAAATATCGTTATAGTTTCTCTTGAGAGATCTGATCTGAATAAAGACGATCGATTTAGCTGTTTAGTGATGCCACCTCGTTCATTCCCTTTCAATGCTTATTTTACAGAAAGTTTTAGAGCGCAATTCACTTAATTCACTAAGATAGTTTCAGCTAAGAAGCATACGAGACTGCTAGACACCTCATATAAAGTAGTCTCTACTAACATTCATCTTGTTCGTTTCATCCGTGCCTGTTCATCTATTCATCTTCATCGTCTTTCGACTCTGACATCTTGTAACCACGATTTCTAGTAACAGTATTATGCCGCAAATACATTTTAGAATCAATAGTAGAATCAATAGATATTGAGAACAAGGCGGCTACGTCGAGTTTTTTTCTAGGACCGCTATTTTTACTATATACTCTAAACAATTATAAATATTATATAAAACTTGTGAAAAATATAATTTCGAGAAAAATTGAATTTTTTCATCCTATTAGAACTGTAAAAACAAAATGAGACATAGAGTTAGAAATAAATATAATATCAGAAATATCCAGTATATTCATACAAAAAAGTAGGCAATAGTTTTTGATGTTTGTGTCACATTGTATTTTCGATTTGTGACGTCGTGGCCGCCTTTTAGATAAGTCAAGATTCGCTAAAACACAACTTTAGATATAAACGTGCATACGTATACATATGTGTTGCATACATACATGCAGATATACATATATATTAGGAGAATTTATGCCGTGAGTTTTACGCGCCAGTAACAATATGCCATTATTTGTAGCTAGCGTAATTAAAAAAATGAAATTAACGAAATTAGAGAACATTGGAGTATCACTTAGCAATATTTTCAGTGATATCAACTGTAATTTTATTAGAATAATATAGAACGAAATAAAACGCTTTTACAAAAAAAATAACGAATTAAACATTCGAAGTGCAAATTTTCTATTCAATTATTATCAAATAAAAATAAAATAATAACTTTATGTAAATTCTCTCGATAAATATTTAAAAAATTATTGATACTTGTTAATTTCTCTTAATGTACAATAACGAATCTCGCAAAAAATTGTCTTAGCCAGAATTTTGTCCAATAATTTTGCCAATTAAGCAAAACTGCGATCGTGATTGACTTTTCTCAGCGAGCTTTATTTCGAGTTTAAATACGCACGCTGGCAAATATCTTCGCGTAACAGCTCGGAAAGTCGCTTTCGAGGATACTGAGTCTGGTTGAATTCGACGGCATATAGTTGCGGTGTAGTCTCACGGACTGAACTCTCCTAAAACCCTGCTGTACAACTGCTTTGTTATTCCGACTAACGCACACACCAGGCGCCGGGGACGAGTTCGACAAACACTCTAGCTCCAGCTCTGCCTCACTGCCAGGTGTGTCTCTCATCTTCTTCTATCTTCTATTCACCTCCGAATCACTGTATAACCGCTACTTATATATTTACATACGTTAATCTTTATATATATAACATACAGATATTACAGTTTCTATCTATTTTTATATATTATATATATTTCTATATATATTTAACGTTGTCTCTACCTTTATTGCTGTTAATAAAACGCGTGTCCTTTAAAATTCAAGTGTCTCAACCTGCCGTTACAGATGACTCGTACTTAAGGACTGACGTTAAACCGCCAAAATTAGGCAAAGGTGCGCTTCAATATGTATACGTTTCTTTTATGTATGCATTTTTGCGAATGTTCGCCGCATTGTCGCCTTTTATCTCTTGCGTTGTCATCGTTGCACGTCTCGCACACACATCCGTGCTGTATTTTTTCTTCTCGCTCGTACGATCCTGATTTCATTGATATTTCATCAATAAATTTCATGGATATTTCATAAATTTCAATAGCATCAATATTTTCAAATTCTCGTTAAATCTGCTCATTTGCAATTGTTCTCTTTCTCTATTATTTTGCTTGTCATATTTATAATCAAATCGTTTTTTTTTTTTGGTAACTTCTTTTTTGTTTCCTGTGGGCTGAAATGCCATCTTAAAAAAGAGTACTATTGTTCAATTTATAATACGTTATGGCCGATATATGTAGTCGATTTTTATGTCTAAGACTGTCTTAAATACAAATGTATCTTAAGATGTTATAATTAATCACAGAGGTGATAGATATCTTAAGACGTTACTTAAGATCAGTGCCGTATTTAAGCAATGTATTGAGTAAACTATTCAAGTTCAGTAAATTTGAGAAAAAAATTTTTTTTAGTTAAAGTTGAGATAATGTTCATAAATAATTTAAAGTCACTAGATAGAAAGATTAAATTTGCTTTCTAATGTTATTATGTGAAATATTATTATTAATTTGTGCATTTTTTATACTTTTTGCTTTTATACTTCAAACAAAAAAATGATTTTTTTAAGATTTCGAGAAAATCTATTTTTAGTTAGTTTAATATAATTGTCTTTAAAAAAATTTTATCTAAATGACATTAATCTTAAAAGAGAAATATTTTAGTAAAATGAGTTAATGTTGCCCTATTTAAGATGGCCTTATAAAAATTGATTATGAATATTGGCTTAATGTTTCCTACAATCATCCATAATTTTCATTTGCATGGTGCACACGCCGAAATCTCCTCTTCATGATCGTTTTATTCAGCGTTGGCTTTAGGGGTGATTCGCGAAAGTATCTACCCGTAGCTTTCCAGAAGTAAAAATCGTAAAACGTAATTATATTATAATTATATTATAATTATATAAATTAAAACACTTACAAATTAGTTAGATAAAAAGTTAGATAAAAAAAATTAGATAAAAAGAGTCGATGAAGAAAGCTAAAGGAGAACACGAAGTTGTACTTTCAGCTTAATTATAACAGAGTTGTAAAGTGAGATTCTTTCAACCGAACGAGAAAGCCCGCGCTGGTTTATTCCTCATTATCGACATCCTGGCTGGATACACGCCTTCATATACACGCTTCTTACGCTTCTTATGCACATATACCACGCGAAAATATGCTGATCAACATCTATTGCAGACAAGTCGGTGTCGTTTGAAAAATCAGTGTCCTTCAGTGACGAGCCACCAGATATGAACTCCCCCAAACAACATTCCCCACAACATGCAGGTAATGGCTAGCGCACTTCACATTAAAAACAAAAAGAAATAAAATCGCAAAATATGTATGCTAAGCACGCTGTAAAGACCGAATTGCACCGTTGTCGGATCACTTATTGAGGAAGTGGTAGACGTTCGTCTAAACGCTAGCATCACAAAACGCTAAATTCGGAAAGAACTCTCGTTTACACATATAACAATTATCAAATATATGCGTAAATTTTTAAGTAATACTATTTTAATATTTTCTAATTCTTTTAATTCTTTAGATTCTATTAACATGATAGGACTGATAATGACAAACTTTTTCTTCTGCGCGTGCATTGAAATCCAATAGTTACAATTAAAAATCATAACGATGACGTCGATCTTTTCCTGTTGAAATAATAATAACTATAGCAATTTAAAAACGATAAGAATTTGTGTTATGATTAGTCGTTTTGCAATGAGCTGGAATTGAATGCAATTTCGCTGTGGGATAATATTGAAGTATTTGATCTCGATTGAAGTTCGATTGAAGATTGCCACAAGTAGCGAAGACCTATAATCACAGAATCTGTGTTGCTACTTTCAAAAACTTGCGAAATTCTCGATTCGTGCTTCACTTCCATTCGATCGATTAACGTGAATAATTGCTTGGTCACATTTAGTAATCCTTCTTTCTATTGCATTTACATAATAGATTCATAATTAATAATGCTAAATGAATCTGTTAATGCTAAATGAATCTGATAATGAATCTGGCACGTTATGACATATTTTTTTGTGTCGTTCCCGATATCGATTTTCGAACGCTAATAGCATATTCTTCAGAAATAACACATGAAATTTTTATATAAATAATTATCGAAATATGATTGGCGTTATATACATCTATACATATTTCACTACATCCAAAATTTCGTTGAGCGAAACAATATAATAATTTTTCCATTTTGAAAAACTAAGAATAATATAGAGTTAATACATCTGCATTTTAATGTTTCCAATTTAGGAGAAAAAGAAAAAATTTTGCATTATTCCAAAATGTTTATATATATTATGACATATATATTAATTTCAATCAACTTATACCATTATTTCGCCTAACGAAATTGTTTAATCTCGTAATATTATGTAATGTCAATAATTTTTGATCGATGATAATTAGAAATAAGTATTCTACAATACGATAATTCGTTTTTGCCACTTTCTATGATTATCCAGTAACGAATATCATATTCAATATTCAGTGAGTACGATATTAGTAATAAGAGCTCGATTTAATATCGTAAGAAGATAAAGGTATATTTATAAAGCAAACGATCCCGACACGGATACTAACGCAATAATTTCTAACGCCTTCTCATATTCGATTCTGCAATGCCTACCACAACTAGCGGATACAAAACCCACGAAACCGGCAATCAAATCCTCCACGTTGCCGAGGATGTCGTCGCAAGGTAAAACTTCCCCGTCTTTCTATTAGAAATGGAACTATTCGGCAATTTTCTTTGTATATTTACGAAATCTAATATTTTCATTAACATGAATGAAACGTAAACAAAACTTATATCAGAACTATATTTTCTCTTGAAATATTTTTATTTTTCTCATTTACAAATACCTCTCTATTAAAAATATTAACACTCTCTCTATTAAAGAGAAAGTATTCATATTTTTTTAATTAAGCTGTATTTAGGTACGTTTTCAAAATTATTCCATTATTCCAATGAGATAAAATAAAAATAATTTTGTATTAAGCAATTCATAAATATTCCATCAAAAGTTCTCGGAAATCGGATTTTATTACATAAAATTTTCATAAATCTTTCAAACATTCAAACATCTTAGATTATTTATTATTTGTTTAATACGATATATTATATATAATATTGATTCCAATAATTTTAAAACAGTCGAAATAATTAATTTTAAAATTTTAGCCGTAAGTATAAAGTACCCTCATTTTATTGCATTTTCTTTGAAAATACGGTAATGAAAGTCAAAGGAGAGCTAATAAAATATAAAAATTATTATAAAATATTATTTTTCAACAAAATTGTTTTTTAATTTTTTTCGTTAGATATGAAATACTTTTACATTTATAAATTTTCATAGAGGGTGCTTTATACTTACGACCAAAGTTGTATTATGTTATATCCGAATAGTTCCAAGTTCTATGTCTATGCTTTCTTCCCTATGTGTCACGCTATGTCTACCATATTTATATGTTGTTCACATAATGAGCGTCGTGTCGAATCTTCTTCGGTCGTTCCGTCGTTTTCGAACTCTCTTTCTCTTCCTTTTTATTTTCATTTGTTTCTCGCCTCCCGAGACGATACTGTATGGAGGGCACCGGAAAATTGTAAGTTCATTCACGATAAAAAGCTGAGACGAGCGCTGCTGCACGTCGACGTTGCTGGATTTTAAATGAATTAATATGTTCATTTCTATGTAAATCGATTTTCAAAATATGCCGTATGCGAGGAGAAAAAAGGCGAGTGCTGGCCCACAATCCAGGCGCAAAACGAAAAATAACTAAAACTAAAGCCACGTACGTACAAATAAATCCGTTCGTATGTGTTCATGTGAAACTACTCATCGGCAATACATGAAGCTCGCAGAAGTTACTTTGAAAAACATTTCACATTTCATATCAGTCACATTCAGTTACCGGCGAATGTTATTTACTGTCTCTCTTTCTCTCGGGAATTTTCTCCAATTTTTTTTTTTTTTTTTTTCGAGAATATTTGCAAGACATCGCGCGTTTGACCTCATGTTTGAATGAGAAATTCTCACATGCCTCTCTTTTATTTCAAGCCACACTCTAAAAGAGACCGTGCGTCTCTTTTATTTCAAGCCACACTCAGAGAAGAAGACAAAGCAGAGATAACAACTATATAGACGATAACTATTCAAATTTTATTCGTAGAATATACATCTAGTTGAATAAATTATTTTATTGCAATTATAAAATAATTTATTCAATTGTGTTAATTCTGTATATAAAACTTGTACTCATTTTATAGTTGCATCAATTATATAAAATAACTTATTCGATTATGTACATTGATTCTTTTTAGGCTTCCACGAGTACTTTCTTCAACGAAACTACGTGGTTTACGAGTTATCTGCATCTTGATACATCATTAAGCACCAACATTTCATGAACATTCTAGTTTATTAATTCTAATGTACATTAATTCTACATACATAGTAATTTTTATAAACAATATAAGAAAAATTCAAGGCTTCGAAATAAATCAGTTAAAATTAATTAATGTCTTTACAAGTTGACACAGAATAACAATGTGTAATATTAATACACAATGTGAATAAATTTATTCATTAAACAATATATATATATATATATATATATATCCGTTTCGATCTTAAGTTCGGCTCCTCTTCAGTACATTTTATGTATAATCTTTATAAAATTTGTATAGTTATCTAATAGTTGCTATATGTTGTAATTTCTTTGAGTGCACGTATCATTCATCGACGACGGTCGAGAAAGCGTGACAATGCCCTTTTTTACGTGCCCTTCATATATCACTCCGTTCTAACGCTTCGCGGCCTCACCGGTATGCGCGAGATAACAATTCGTGCGTTTATATTATTTTACGGGAGACTTGCGACAAATGCATTCCTTTGCGTTGCATTCGATGCTCGCGTGTCTATTCCTTTTTGTATTCTCCAGACCGAGTGATATGTCACGGCTGCGTATCTGCCGCCGATCACTCGGAAGCATCACGATACATCCGTCTTATCTCTCTACCCCCTTCCGTCCTGCCGGCCCTACTCGTAAATTCATCCTTTATTCATCGTATCGGGTATATGTATTTTTATTTGCCCGCAGAGATGCGCGACGTTGCTTATCATGAACTCGGTTCATTTGGGATTGTCTCACGAATCGTCTAACGTGTAAATTCGCGTCGCGAATTGTTTTCTCGACCTCATGTAGAACAGATACACCTGAACACATCAGTTGAATATGATTATTACGTAAATTCGCTTCTTTTATATTACACAAATATTTATGCGTTTTTATACCAAAATATCATATGATTTTTCATCTTATTTTACAAATATTTAAAAGCTGAATATTATGATTGAATTATTATGAAAAGCAGGACATTATGATTTTATTTATAAAAGAATATTTGTCGCTATAGTAGTTGTATAATAACTAAAAAAAGCTAAACAATAACTTCTATTATTGTCTTTTTTTTTATTTATTGTACAACAAGTTTAATAATATTCTGCTTTCTATAAAAATTCGATCATAATATCCAACTTTTAAATATTTGTAATGTAAGATAAAAGCTGTGGCATAATGTGAAATTATTTAACTTATTATTATTGCAATTGCAATGTAATAATAAAAATTATTGCTTTTTTTTTAACGTATAACAAATAGTGACAAATATTCTTTTACATATACAATCATACAATACTCTTTTTATAATTAATCTTTATGTAATTATTCTTTTGTAAATTCTATCATAATTCTCAGTTATTATTATTTCACTGCAATCGCAATCATAATAAGTTAAATAATTCTATATCGCAATTACGTTATGTTTATCGAGAAACCAGTGTGTATCTATTCTACGTTTGTTGCGAAAAATGGAAATTTGTGCATACGTTTATACAACGCGGAGCTGCCGGGAAATGTGATTAAAACGCGTACACAAGGAAATTGATTGTCATTCGTATATTCGCGCAACTCGACTTGATCGCCACTGAAAATATCATTGCGATCAGTAAGCGACGCCTGCATCCGTAAAAATAATTATGTTATTGTAGAGGAACGCTTGTGCAGCACACAGCGAAATATACGCCATGAGGGATGTACATACGTCACATACAAATATTCAATACGCACACACGGCCCTTCCATTTGACACAGCGTCACTTTTGACCCAGCAGTTAGGTCATCCGTTGTCTCCTTTCTTCCGTTCCTGTCGTGCCTTTCATCATCCGTCCAATAAAACCGCGGTAATAAAAATGACAGTAAAATTGTGTTGTGTCGCCGACCCATTTAACTTTTCCTGTCCTCTCATTACTGGACCCCGCTCTTCTATCGTGCGAAACAGTTGTGACGAGGCGTCGATCAACGATACAACGAGTGGCGAACGTCAAATTTAATCAGATGATTGAGGAACCGGTCGCGCACTCGAAATGCCGCCAACGTTTATCTATCATAACGGCAGCCGCGTTTTGTAGAATAGAGACTCTATAATGAAATCTAGCGTCTGATTTTACCAAAATCTTAAAGAGAGAAAGATATATATAATTTCTTCCTGTATATATACTATCTCACTCTAACTTATACTGTGTTTTGCTCTAATCTTAATTAAAGTTATAAGGTGAAACAAGTGTGAGTTAAAATGATAAAGTATTATATAATATGTACAGAGAAAATATATATATATTTATAACACACACACACACACACACACACACACACACACACACACACACTTTTCTTTCTGATATAGGATTTCTAATCCTTCGCACATTCGGCATGAAAAAATGACGAATGCTCCGGGACATTTGGCTAAGAGAAAGGCGAATTCCATTGTTAATTAATATAGAGAAAGCAACAGTTTTATTGAAGCATCTGAAAATTTAACTAGATGTAGATCTAAAAATCTTGGTCATAAAAGAATATAAAACACCTTCAATTAATTACATTTTTTTGAAAGATGATAATAAAGGCAAAGAAGGGCTAACAAAATATCCTTAGTACAATTATCAGATATTGTTGCAACAAAACCGATTTTTTCATAATAGTTTTGCAATTTATTTGAGAATTGGGAGGAATTTGATTAAATAAACCGTACTGCCGATTCATTTTATTTAATTATTTAATATTTTTTCGGATATTCTGTACATTATTCGCAAAAGGATTCGGCTGATACTTATGATTGCGCAGTCTTATATCTTTTCGGTTCCGGTCGCTCGCCACTTCGAATTTAAGGCGCTTTTCGCACGGGAGAACGAGCGGAGTCATTCGAGCTTAAATCCCTTAAATGTTCACGCAATTCGCGGATAATCACCACGAGAGACATGCGTTCTTACGCACTAAATGAACGATTACAGAGAGAGACAGGCACAAGCCGACACCACCGCCGAAACCGGCCGCCCTGGTGGCTGGTCAGTACGTGTACAGGGATTTAGCGCTCACACCGGAGATGTACAATCAGCTGAGAGGTCTGCAGAAGAAGGCGAAGGATCTTAGGCAAGAAGTAAGAAATTTGAGACGTATGTCGCAAGCCCAGGCCCACACAGTGCGTGAGACCATCAAAGACACGTTTATCACGATTAGGTAAGTATACGAACGTATCTCGCAATCGATTGAATGAATAAACTGACGAGATTTTATAATTATAATATAAAAATATAAAATTATGATATAAAAAATGCGCGACGTCATCCAGTTTTATATAAATATTACATATTACATATTACAATAATGTGTAATAATTTTAATATATTATAAACTCATATACAAGCTTTAGTAATTTTTATATATTGTTATAATAAAATTAAAACGCATTTTCTCTCTCGACAATGTTTTATAATAATAAAGGAAATACTGCTTAATAATTATTGATTGTGAATTCACACACAATTACTGCTGCAGGGCCATGCTATTATCGGGAGGAGACGCAGTTTGGACGGCTGGGGACACGGAGAAGATTCGACTGAGCCGCGAGGAAGATCTCTACAAACAGGAAGTGATAAGGCTGGAAAAAGATCTCACGTGAGTACCTCCCCAGAGACGAGAATGAAAGAAATGCCGTAATCAAGAGACGTAAACGAAACGATTTGCGAATTTCAGCGAGCTCGAGAGCACCGTGGAGGAGCTTCGCGGTAACGTAATCAATAGAAAGACGCGTGTCAATATGTCGGATGTGGAGAACATGGCTTTGATATTGAGTAAATCCAGGTAAGCCACGCGCGCGTTCAATCTCACTTGAGCAGAGCGTCATCATTGCCGTCGCGTAGTCGACGTACGTTGGAATTTTACAAATGATTTATGTGCGTTGATTGTCTTTTCTCTGTTGGCGATAAAAAATTCGTAATTCAAAACGGAAAATTTTAGAGCTAAATGACACGTACACGTGATAATTTTACAGAATAATAAATTTACGTTCCAGCAAAACTGTGGCCGACCTGAAAGTTCGATTCCCGAGTTTGCAAGAAGGTATGAAAGGTCTGCTGAGCTCCGAAATGGAAAAAGTGGTGCGAGAAGAGAAGTTTCTGAAGGAAGAACCCGAACGACTGGAGTCCGCATTGAGACGTTGCAAGAAACTCACCGGCACCCTCGTGACGCTTAAACGGTATGACTTTATTAAAATAGTATCGGAAATTTCAGTTCAAAAATTGTCATGTTTGTCCAAAGTTTATGAACGCAATCAAAAATTAACATCGAAAATTTTGGCGTTTCATTTACGATATTAAAAGCTCATCAAGTTAAAAAATAAAAACAAATTTATAGCTTATATTAAATGCAGATATTCTAAATTTTTTAAATTAATTTAACAAAATTTGAAGCAACTAGATCTCTAATCTTCTCAAAGATATCTTTTTAAAGATATCTCGATTCTTTTATCAACAAGATTTCAATTTAGATTATACTCTTTTGCAAACAGCAATTATGGTAGTAAATTCGCTTATGCTAATAAAATCTTATCAGATGAAGAAAAAGCAAACGTATAGCTTATTAAACGCAGGTTCTAAACTTTGGAATTAATTCAAACTTGATTAATTACTTTAGATGTTCAACCAAATTTTTTAAACAATATTAAATGAAAATAGATGAAATTGAACACATATGGAAAATACCATATTCAATCAAGGCAGTCGTGCCTAATAATATTTCTTATGAATTTATACAATTTCAAGCTAATTATGTGCCGATTATTTATCAATATATTATTAAGCAAGAAGAATCATTTAATTGAAATTGTTTAGAGATAGCTCGGTTCTATCGCAAAATTTTAACATGTGTTTTTTTTGCGACTAATAATTGATATAGATAAATTAAAACCTATATAACATTAAAAATTTTTTTCTATACTGATGAAACTCGGTTTCTGTCCCCCGCTTAGCTTGGCGTCGGTGCAAGAGCAGCGATTACCAAACGCAGCAAGTGTAGACGCCGAGGACACACCGCCTATAACACCGACGACAGCACAGCATTCCAAGGTAACCGCTCCATTGGCCCCGCTCGCTCGCTCGCTCGCTCGCTCTCTTTCTTCTCTCTATCTCTCTTTCTCTCTCTCTCTTTCTATCTCTCTATCTCTATCTATTTCTACCTTCGAGACCCAATCCTCCTACCGATCTTCCGCACCGATTTTTTCTTCGCCGTCCGCGATCCCTATGAAATGCACCTGTCCTCGATACCGGAAAATACCGCGCCACCCGTTGCATGAAGTGTCCTCTCGAGTTCTCCTCGATCAATCCTTGTGTCACGCTTGATTATCCATCGTTCTTCCGTTCTCCTGGCTTCTTCTCCCTCGAAGAAGAAGAAAAAGAAAAATCGGAAAGACATCGCGAGAAGATGAGGGTACGTCGCGGTAATCCGCGAATCGCTAATTCTCAATTAGAGTCTCGGGGGCGGTCTCGGACGAGAGAAACTTCGTCCTGATTGCTGAGAGTCCTTTTCCATAGGGAGTGCGCGTAATCGAGATGCAATTGGTCGTAAACGACGCGGATTTTCATTAGAGATGTATGATCCCGGCCACGAGAAACGCTCGAGAGGGTCGTACTTTCCGTCGCGACCGAATGCAGTAAACGAGAGATCCTACAATATAAATTTCCTACGTGCATTACAATCCTTCTTTCTCGTTGCGTGCACATTTTGTCGTGTGGCACACTTTGTCGCGAGTGGCACGGCACACGCACTCTGATACGTGTGATGATCGAAATATTGGCTTTCGTTAGGAGATGGGCACGTCGTCGAACCTTAATCGATTATGGATACCATGTTTCTAGAAGGGATGCATTATATTTTTCACAATATCAAGTTAACGATTAATATAATATTAAGTATAATTTTCAAATTATATGCCTTTGAAAATGAAGAATAATTATTTAAATGCATATTCTTCATATAGCTTGAGATTTTTTATTTTTTATTTTTAACAAAATTTTCATTTTTTTATGACCTTTAATTACTTCGAATTTTTTTTATAATTTGAAAAATTATGTCAAATAACATATTAAAATTTTTACAAAGATAAAATAAACTCCAAATATATATATATATATATATATGTTGTATCTATTTGTTTTGTTTAATATCATTAATCATACAAATGATTTTTCTTTACAATAACAACATAATTA
>NW_017259229.1:546626-549083 GCF_001594045.1 Atta colombica | reverse complement strand
CAATTTAAAACTTGAATAAAAAATCAATGAAAATTGTTTCTTGACAATAATTATTATTTTAATTATTATTAATGATAAAAGATTATTAAAAGTTTTGTAATATTTTAGATAGATGCCAGATATTTTTCATTATAATATGTTACATAATATTGATCATGAAAGTTTTTATTTAATTAATCCATATTAGTATTTACATGGAACACTAACTTTTAATGTATTATTATACGCACATTTCGTTATAGATAATAAAATTAATTAAAATATTTAATTTAATTTAAATTTAAAAACTATGAGAAAATAAGACATTTCTTCTGGAACCTTCATTATGTTCTTCTGGAACATTTTTGTAAATGTATATTGCTGTATATTTTTTAAAACTCTTTGTAAAATGTGAGACAATTCCTTATAATAATTATTAAAAAAGAGAGAGATTTTTAATAAACTAATTGTAATAATCCAATTTCTTAATTTTTATTGATAAATTTCTGCTTATTACTTCTTACAAAGCATAATGTAAAAAACGCGTAAGCATAAACTTTGCATAAACTGCAAAGAGACTATGGAACACGATTGTGCCCATCGCAGCTTCTTGTTCACCTTTGCGAACTCGTTCACTAAACACTATCTCACGGCGGCAATATTACAATCTGCTACCTGTTAACAAAGTAGAGCGTCGATGAGACCACTCTCCACGCTTCGTAGATCTTTCTTGTCCCACATAAGTAAGCCGGTATGATATTTTGCAAAGAGACGTGTATTACTATCCGACCACCGCTTACCCCGTATCCTCATTATGCTAACAAGCGCATGCAACGAGTGATATAGAGTTTTGTTCTGGTACATAATATATAAATATGTCTATAATATCATCAACATTATACGTAAAATATTCGCCATTCTTTTTTTGCGTATACATACGTCATGTACGTCATACATCATATTGTATATACATATAAATAATATTTGTTTTAACGCGCACCTTTGTGACGCGCGTTGATCAAATGGCATTAATACACATACATAAATCGCTGCGATGCGCGAGATCAAAAGTAGGTATCATTACAATATACGTCTGACTGTGCCTGATTATTAACTGAATTTTGGACATGCGTCATCGCATGTGCAATAATTCGAAATATGTAGATCGTCCTAGCGTACTATTTCCATCGAAATTCCAGATAATCACGATGAAATTTGAATACCCTATAAAATCTGTTATTATTAATAAAATCATATAATAATAAAATATAAGTGATTAAATTTAATTTTATTTGAGATATTTCTATCAATCCTTAATATAGTCGAACTTTAATTTGCTTAATTGCAACGATCATCAATATTGAAAAAATATATTTTTTAATAAATAATTATTAGTAAAACTGAAACCTAATTGTTGTATTAAATTCATAGGAACAAAACTATATTATTTTAAAACTTTATCTGTAATTTATCTTCAAAGCTGTAAGTAGAACAATAATGGCATAGTCAGACAGACAAGGCAGCTCGAATCGGCGGAAATACATTTACGACGAGAAATTGGCACACGCCAATGAGTTACGCGGAATTAAAATAATGAGAAATTTAGAATAATTGTTAATATATCTCAAAGTTTTGCAACATTTGCATTAAGTAACATACAGCGTTAATACTAAAAATTCTAAGTTCTAATTTGGATTGTAAATAATTCCACTGAAAAAGTACGTGCTACATGTGAAATAAAATTTACCTGTTTGGAATTCAGAAATTGTACAATCTAGCTGCATACATAGCATAGCAAATAAAATAACACGCAGTTGCAAAATTTTATTGAATTCTATTGTTAAAAATGTTTTTCGATGTTGATAAACGTAAAAGTTGAATCTTTCTAATCGAAGGCAACCAAAATTGCGATATGAATTCAAAATTACTTTCTATGCGATTCTTCTCTATGCGATTTGAAAAATTTGAAAAAATTTGAAGGACTATTATCGCGAAAGTTTTCCGCTGTCAATTGTTCAATTAGGAACAGATCTGCAGCTCCATTTTGCTTTTCTCGGCTCGCTTATCCCGCATTATCATTGATCATTGATAGTACGAAATCTGATGTAAACCTTCTCATCAAAAATTAAACATTTGCCTTTGCCCTCCATACATCGTGTCGGACAGCATCAGAGTAAATAATTTTGTGAATGTTAATAAGTTGTCATAATATTTAAAAGAGAAATAATTGTGCTATATATACTGAGAGATGTTTGATACTTGATTATAATTACATTTCAGTCAATATAAACTAAAAGTAATATATTAGGTGTAGTAAAAAGAAATCCATTATTTTTCCATTCAATTTCATGCAAAAATAATGGATTTCTTTTTACTACACCTAATAACATCAATGTTATAATTTCGCACTCAATATGACTGGGATGGTAAAATAATTATGATTAGAAGTGCTATTTTTATAATTGTTGCTGCTATAAT
>NW_017259229.1:538124-546612 GCF_001594045.1 Atta colombica | reverse complement strand
TATATATATATATATTATTACTAATATTACAGTAGTAATAACTATAAAAATGAAGCTCCTAGCCATAATTATTTTATTATGCAATTATAGTCACAAATACCAAGTATTTATCTCTCAATATATTTTTAGTGCTATCTAAGTAATACCAGCATGTCATATTCTTTGATAAAAAATATCAATACGAAAAGATATTATCTGTCCCATATAAGTATCAGCTATCAGACAGCTCTATCGTCGTGTACAAACGAATTAATCTTGGGACTAATTCTAATCTAGACGATAAGGCACTTAACTTCCTGAAAACGCGTTCCCTCCAATTTCAAGTTAAAATCACTTTTTTTGCTACATTGAAATTAATTCTTCGCTTCGATCTGCCTTTAATCGTATTTCGCTGTCACGATTAAACCGCGAAATCAGCAACACGGACTGTCAATTTTCAACTTTCATACAAGGATCGCCACTACACATTGCGAGGTTGGAGATCCATTAGCGAACGTCCCGCAGCGGCCAACGTCGCTCATCTTTACCCGGGAAATGCCAACATCTTCATTTCCCTTCGGTCACGTGTGAAATATTATCAAACCTCTCTTGCCATCTTCTTCGCTAAGCACGGTCCTTCGGGGAATAAACAAATATGCTAACTACATACACGAATACGATGGCTCTCTCTCTCTCTCTCTCTCTCTCTCTCTTTCTCTCTCTCTCTCTTTCTCTCTTTCTCTCTCACTCACTCATTTTTTCCTTCACTTTTCTCTATCTTTTTCTCTTTTTTTTCCGCGCGTCTTTATCTATCTCTTCCTTCTCCGAAGATTCGTCTTTTTTCGAGCCGAATTCAGCATCACACGAGAAAACATTCGACGAAATAAAATGTGCAATTCTCCTACAACTTGTCTCTCTTTCTCTCTCTCTCTCTCTCTCTCTCTCTCTCTTTCTCTTTTTTACTCTTTCCATGTCTTTATCTTTCTCTCTCTGTCTGTCTCTGTGATATGGACCCCTCCGTCCTTATCCAACAAACCAATATTTTCAGTGTTTGCTGTGTCCCGATAGTATAGATATCTTTTATACATTTAGCGCATGGTGTGACAAAACATTCGTAGCCGTCGATGCTTATCGTTCATGAGTATCGGAAGAATCGAATCGCTCGGATCGGCTGTCTCGAGCTTCTCTTCCTCTCCCTCTCATTCTTTCTTCCTTTCTCTCTTTCTCACTCTTTCTGTCTCTCCCCTCTCTCTCTCTCTCTCTCTCTCTCTCTCTCTCTCTCTCTCTCTTTCTCATCGTCATTCACTCGTTTTGAGAGCGATTCGAAGATTGCTTGAAGAGTGGCAATGCAACGTTCGCCTTAACGTCGCGTTGCTTTAATAACTACCTTATAGCAAATATTGCCTTACTATCCCATGAAAGCGATCTCGCAGCTTCGTATCTTGCGCTCTGCGTTTCACTTCGCAATGCGGACGATACTATATATAGCTGATTTACGATGTAGAAATAATAATTGTAGAAGTAGAAATAAGACACGATGGAAATGAGAAGAGCTTTCATTCGCGCAAAGCGCAAGATGAAGCACCGCAAAATCGCCCCGATGGCATAGAGCGCAAGATCGCTTTCACAATCCTCTTCTTCGACGACGCCGATCACGATGTTTTGTCAGATCATTCATGAGTGTTAGTTGTGGTATAACGACGGAAAATCTGCGTCGCGACGAGTCTCTTCTTTTCCTCTCTTTTTTTATCTTTTTTTTCGACGGATATCGCACTATAATTCATCCAAGACGGCTGTTCGCCGTTGCTGATAACAGAGCAGATACGTCTTTGATAACGAGCGAAGCGGGAGAGAGGCTCCCGCTTGCCGAAGCTCTCTCTTTCTCTCCGCATTTATTTATTTTATTTTTTTTTTTTTAATAAAAGAATCGCGAGCGACGCGGGTTATTGCAAGCTATATCGTAAAAAAAGCTCTGTGTACTAAAGAGATTAGAAAAGAAAAAGTAAAAATTAAAAAAAAAAGAGACAAATAAGCAGATGTTACAATCTAACAGATAGTGAAAATAATATTAATTTTTTAGTATGGCTGGAAGTGGAGTACTAACTTCAAGGAGGCCATACAGACCAGTCACGAGTAAATTTTTACTTATTCATACTTATAAATTATTATAATTATTATTACTATTATAAAAGATTTACCGTTTATTATTCTATTATTATTATTATCATTATCATTATTATTATTATAATTATTATTCTGTACTGTTTTTATATATATTATATATACACGCATATACATATATATCAAACACACGGAATATATTTATATTCTTTTTTTATTCGGTATGTCTGCAGCACAATTATCATACTGTCGATAACTGTTATCCTTTCACGGCACTCCGGAGCATTCCGCCAGATCCTGCTATCTATTTTATCATTCTGGGATGTAAAGCAAAAGTAAAAGTTTTCTTTCTCTCGTAAATCCCATTCGTGCACTATTCCAATAAGATCATTGTATAAATTTCCCATAATTTGTATAAAATAATTTGCAAAGTCCACGCACACAGATTTGTGGAATAAATACCGTCATTATTGCGAAATATTGGTCTCGACGAGAGATAAAAAAACTGAGAAAAAATTGAGAGTTTATTCTCACATATGTAGATAATAAAATAATAAACTGTATATAGATATATATGTTGTGTGTACATGTGTGTGTGCAGAATTTTTAATTTTTCTGTTTGAAGTTATGACAAAGTCCAATATTCATGGCAGTTTAGCGGAATTCTTCGGAGTTAATCCAGCAAGTCTAACTCTCCTATCTCTCACACATGTGCTACAGTCATCCGATATTCTATCTTTCAATTATAGTTTTGATACCACATGCTTGCTCTGAGACGAATCTTTTTATCCGATTTTTTTATTCTCTCATTTTTGTACGTTCGCGTTCTCTATCACTTTGTGCTATATAAAGAAAAGTGTCAAAAGTGATAGATGCTTTTCCTTTTGTCAAGATATTTCATTGAGAATATTCGGAAAACACACAGGCGACTAATTGACTAGCATCGTTGTTTGTACTTGTTGTTTAAAGATCGAGAAATATGTTTTTTTGTAAATGCAAAAATAATCTGAAATGTGCAATAGATATAAGCAGCTTTGAACGATCAGAAGAAAATCGCTCGTACGCTCGTAACGTGCATTCTTACAAGATTTTTGAAAATTATGTTGTGTATTTCTTAATCATTGTGATTTATTAATAATTTTATACAGATCGAAAATAACAATAAGAGAAATTATTTCTATCCTATGTCTATTTAATAACTTTAGCTTTATTTACGTAAAGCTTAATATAATGAATAAAGTTACATCACAATTGCGAGCAGATTTTAAATATGCACTTTCTCTTTAATATTTATTTTATTATTGCAATATATATATATATATATATATAATAATGATAATAATGCCACGCAGCTTTTAATTAAACTTTTTATGTGAAACGTGCATCTCAACGTTTTATTATAATTCCTTAAATTTTACTTATTTAAATTATTTAAATTTAAATTTTAATTTTTGTTAAATGTTAATCTGTCTTCGACATTACATTAGCACGTGCCTACAAATCGGATTTTTATGCTCGAATCTTTGCAAATAACTTATATCTTTTAACATTATCTTCTGAATATATAAAAACGCGAACACTTTAGGAATGTCTCACTCCTTGAATCTCTCTATTATTAAATCTGCTTGTATCTACTGCACGTTTTTCATGGAGCACATTAAAAGGAGAATCGCGACGTCCGAAACGCAAGGAACGCCGCGCGATTTCTCGCTCTATTCTGAAGTTATTTTGCACTCTACTTGATTTCCTACAGCTTTACACTTCTTTTCTGCTTGAGATCGTTCAAATATTCTGCTAGTGCCTGCGTCCGATACAAATATGACAAGGGAAGAAAAGCCTTTGTCCTACGGCTTCCGCGATACCATTTCATTCGATACGAAATTCTCGCGAGAAAATATTTATGGCACATCAATTGTCCAAAATTATATCCAGTTAGAAACACAACACGCAAACACACACACACAGAGTTACACTACTCAGATACATGTGTATTTATATGGTTAGTGTCATTTATATACAATTAGCCAGTTTGAAAGACGAGCAAACTTTCATTAAGACTCTGCTGTGCTACGTGCTATACATCTTTGATTTTAGCGCTCTCACTTCGCCTTTTTCGCAAGATATACCTATTTATATAATAAATATTTACAACAACGTTTTCTTCTTGGAAACGTTCCTTCCATCCGCGCATCCAAACACTTTCGGGCTATAGTCCTCACCAAGACGCCCATATGCCGATTCGACGCGAAAGATGAAGAAAGGAGAGCGCTTTCGCTCATCGAACATCGGCAAACGTCAAGGATTGTCTGGCATCGTCGTCGATATAAGATCGATTTTTCTGATCCAGATAGCTAATTCATTTTATTTAAGAAGCAACTTCGTAAGCAACATTTCAATTTTGAAATGCCAGTTCAAATGAGATTATCCTCCTTATATTCTTTGTTATGAAATGTGAAAATAAGAAATAATATATACTATTATACTCGCGAAATAAGAAATAATATATACTATTATCCATAAATTTTATAATAAAAGTTATTTGAGTTAAAACATAGTTATTACATTTGTTTTACTTGAGAAGAACGGTCTTGTTGAAGTATTTAAAATTTTAGTTAGATTCAGTTCTGAAAATAATTTTTCTTGGATCATTAAAATAATTATGTAAGACGCTTAAACTAGTTGCTAGAAATTTAAAAGACTTTTCACAGCAATTATCAATGTTAAGTGTTCTACATAATTATTTTGATGCTCTCTTTGATGCTCTAACAAAATTATTTTTAGATCTGTATCTAATTACATTCTTAGATACTTTAGCAAAATCACTTTTTTCATATATAAAACAGAGAGTATCCCATCTAATGTGATTATCCTTTATATCTTTATAGAATAAGATTGAATTTAAAATATTCAGATAAAAGTTCTACGGCCTAACGAGGCACAAATAAAAAAATCAATTTTTATGATCGTATTATCTTTTTTTTTTTAATGGAACTGTATCACTTTTTTACATAAAAGGATTCTTCTAATTGTATATTTAAAAGTATTTTTCAAAAAATTAATAATTTACAAGACAATTTATACTTTATTCCGACATATTTTAACATGAAATATAAAATATCTCGTAAAATATTTTTTATAATCACACTTTAATACTTTTTTGCAGAATAATGAAATTTTGGTATTTATTTGTGCTTCAGATAACTTTTGTTTTTTTTTATTTTAATCTTATTATATATTCTACAAAAATATAAAGGATAATCACGTTAGATGAAATCTAACACCCCCGTATACTCGAGACAAGTTTGCATTTTGATGCATCCATGATGGAAACGGCTACATTTATTCCATAAAAATGCAAATGCAAGGATTTCGAGATATATCCTTGCGTCATATATCCATTTTGCATTCCCGAAACGTCCAGGAGTCGTTGAAATTTTGCAGCGTTTCTGGATCAAGTCATCGACGATGCGAGACAATTTTATGACACACACGACACGATGTAGAAACGCGACAGTAGTAGCGGCCCGACCTCAGTCAGACACACATACACACTTGTTCCAATCCACTTCTTATAGTAAGGTCTCGCCCGCACCCTTCGTCCACCATTACGATCAGCTCCCTCGTCCTCTTATTCGTCGTCTGTACCATCTTCGTACGTTTTTTCAAGGTTTACATTGGATTTCCTGTTGCGTGACGTACCACGACGATGGCACGCATCACCCGCGCGCGCAAGTGCATCTCACAGAGATTCTCCCTTGTATTGCTGTGCTAGTCTTTTTTCCACCGACTCCCTCTCTTTTTCTCTCTCTATCTCTCTTTTTCTCTTTCTCTCTATCTTTTTTCTCTCTATTTCACCTCGTCACATCCACCAGTCTTTTACGGGACGACAAGAGGTCACTTGACGCATGATGACGCGTCTGGCCTGCACGTTCCGTCCAAACGTCGCGATCCTCCGTGGCTGAAGTAAATCGAATCACTCGGATTGCTTGCTGCTCTTAGCAGCGTGTACATATGTATATACAAATATATATTTTATATGATCCGATAATATTAATTGTCGCGATGGACTCGTACTGGTGCGCCGCCTCGTCACAGCTCGCGCATAGGAAATTCGAGAGGGTGGTTCTACCTTCTTACTGCGATTATGAAAAATTATGTGCCTCTGTACGTGCGCGCGAGCATATGCCAAGTGGAATAAAGTCAACAATTATGCGACATAATCATGTGGCGATTTCTAGGATGTGGATCGAAATAGAATGATTTCAATCTCTTTTCTTTTTTACGAGACTATAAAATATTGACATCTCTTCCAACTGGATTTCTATTAAGGGATTTCTATTAAGTCGTATATAATAAATTAAATTCGATAATTTATTTAATAGATTACTAATTTATTAAATAAATTGAATTAATTTCAGTCGCGGATTAAGAATAGCACGAGGATACAAATTATTTTAAAGTAGATGAAATAAATAAGTCAAATAATGTAGACTTTATTTGATTTACTTCAATATATTTTATGTGACCACAAGATAATTGCAAAGGGAGAATATTGTTAAATTTATTCCACTTGCTAACGTATACATATAATATGTGTCCATTATTATAGTTCTTCTATATAATCGACGATTATTGATGGAATGATACACATTTATATCTAAATACGTACAACACTTAAGGATAGTCCTTCTACAAATAATGGGATACATTCAAATTATTATAGTACGCTTTTTATTTTTAGTACTATTTTTCATCGAAATTGAATTAATTGAAGCAATTTTCTAGATTAATAATTATTAGAACCCTTTATAATTCGATATTAAAAACAAATATTCGCATAAACTACTAGATAACAACTAAACTTATTTATATTATATAATTCTAATTCTTCGGTTTTTTTTAATTGTTTTTCACTGCATCATGAAGCTTATTATGAAGCTTTGATTAGCACTCACATGCGCTTATGTTCACAATCCACAAGCACTTTTTCGTGTTCACGCGCACGTGTACAAAGGAAGTGAGCGGGAACAAATTGAGATTCATTAAATTCTCTCGGTATCTCTGTTCCTATGTGTTAATTCCAAATACTAATTATTCTCAATTTGTTGGTATATACGGAAAAATGATTTTGCCGAAGTATTTAGTCAGACGTAGATCTGAACATAATTTTGTTAAACTGTCAAAATAATTATACATATAAAAAACTCAAGCATACTATAATGCTTGTAAAAATTTTGACATTCTAGTAGTCAGTTTTAACATCCTACATAATTATTTTGACAGTGCAAAATTGTTCTCAGATTTACATTTAGCTGAATTTTTAGATACTTCAGTAAAACTGTTTTTTCCATATTGTATTATAAAAATTCTTTGTATAGTCACTGTTGTTTAAAAAAGTTTTTGAAATTCCCGAAGGAACGAAAGACGTAAAAAGTATATTAAAAACTGAGATGTCTTTTATAAATCTTTTCGACGTCAAGAGAAGACGGATTTGACGAGTCTCGATCAGTCTCGACAAATGCAATCGCAATCAATTAAATGCGCAATGACGAGGCTGTACAGCACTCTAGCACCTCGGAACCGAGACAACCAATGTCATTCTATGATTTGGAAGCAAAAGGGGAAGAAATGTTACATGTCGAGGAAAATATGTCGATATTAATCCTCAAGTTGTAAACAGTGATGTTGATTGTTTTAATTTTGAGGTGTCGGTATTGTACCTCGCGAAAATTACTGGATAAAGTGAAATGGCCATAAATTCGCACATATAGCGTAGTGAAATCTTTTAATTAAGTGAAGTTGATCTCCACAGCTTAAAGAATATTAAAAGTCTTTGATAAATAACTTTACAACTCAAAATTTCTAACAAATAATAATTTTTTATTAGAAAATCTAATTGTCTCAGAAATTATTGATTAAAATATAACTAAATTATAAAATAAATAATTTTGGATTTTAATTAAACGAAACTTCAATTGTATTTGGATGAAGAGCCAATGACGGTATCAAATTGATAAAAAAAAAATCTCTCTACTGGATAGATGCGCGAATTTACGGTCACACGGGTCTACACGCTGGCGTGTAGCATCTCTAGAGGTCTAATTAACTCCCTCACTTATTAATTTGTATAATATTTCGGCTTCTTATATATCTGGTTTCTCCACGTTATGTCGTATTTACTCCTCCGTCGACGATTTGCTACCACATAATCATCTCTTTCGATTTCACTGATACCGATCGAATGTTATTATCGCGTCTCACATATTCGATATGCGTACTCCACCCTCGTACAAAATTCATCATTCTTCTTTCCATCACATTTTCTCTCACTTTCTCTCTTTTTCTCTCTTTCTCTCTTTTTCTATTGTGTATATGTATGTATACCCAT
>NW_017259229.1:525245-538024 GCF_001594045.1 Atta colombica | reverse complement strand
CTTCTCTTCCTTCCCTTTTCTATCTATCTCTGTCCATCTCATTTCTCTATCTTTTTCTCTATATATCTATCTATCTATATGAGTCTGAGTCCGTACTATATACTTAATATATTATATTGCCTTACTATAAGGATTGGACTGAAGGTTTTCTCTGTGTATTTTTTGATTGGCCGATATTTCTTTTTTTTTATATTTATGTATAATATATATTACTTTGTGTTATTTCTCGGGTTTTATTCGTTTCACAACTAACCGGAGTATTAATTACTAGGCACGTTTCGTACGTATGTGTGCGGCATGCGGCATGTGTATGTACGTCTGTGTGTGTATGTGGTGCGTGTGTATGTATGCCTGTCACACATAAAATACGTGTTGATTTGTAAGGTCTTGGGTAGACGCGCATGCAGTTTCGCATGGGAGAAGGCATCCCTGTCGTTTTCTCTCTTTCTCTCTTTTCTCTCTTTTTTGTTTTTTTTTTATTTTATTTTATTTATTTATTTTTTTTCGTTCTTATCCGCGCCTTCGAGATGCATGCTATTATATTCTGCGTATAAGAGTATCCTCCGTTGCTTTGAAACCCGGAAGGTCGGCGTCATTTGTGCGGGCATCGACATAATACGAGCGTACTCGTACTATTTCATAAACGGCGAACTCGGTAAGAAAAACGTCTCTGCTTCTATTTCAATGTAACTGCGATCTTACATCTCTGTGCACCTCGACCATCGGCATGGGCACAACAATCTTCATACGATGTTTTATTTTATTTTGAACAAGGAGAACTTGTATGAACGGTAATCATTACACGGAGTGGTCGCTCGTGGTGCACGTGGCGGTATCTTTTTGTCGAGAACCGAAAATGATTTTCTGTTAAGATTTCTGTTAATAAAGGTATCACTAATTTTCACAATTACGCAAAAATAAGACGTCTTATAGATTGTACTCTTGGGGAACGCAAGTATTTAAAGAGCAAATGTTTAATATTTGTAATAATTGCATGATATAATAATTATGATTAAGAGTTTCATTTTTATAGTTATTATTCTGTGATGTTCAGTTATAATAATTATATTTATAGTTCTACCAAAAAATTATACATAGTTGACACGAAATTTTAGTTAATAATATTAATAATTTCTATAATAGATCTAATACTAATAATTTCTGATAATATAGATTCTGGTAATTGCAATCGTTTTTTTTCTCAATGCAGTAGATGATAAATTGTTATTTTTCTTGGATAAATATTAAATGAAATTTCTTGAATAATATGTCGACATTTCGAAAATCGCAAGGATTAAATTTATCCGTGCAAAATTAATTAATTAATCAAGCATAGTTTTCAACAAACAACATCGCCACGTTCGCCAGCAGTGCGCCAATTACCGAACGCCCTGTACGTACTTATCTTCACTTGCGTTACATATAATTCATCTGCCCGAATAACATAAGATGTGACGACGACTTTTTCTCTTTCAAATCTCACGCGTTGTTTTTTTTTTTATTCCGTATTAAAACGTAGGCGATATCGCGATAAACTACGATCGTTTAAAATTCGTATTGGTTCTAAGCGATTTTTTTTTTATTTGCTCGTAACTGTCCCTCTCAATCCGTGAGACGACTAATGCGAGATTCATCCGGAGTCAGTCTCGAAACGACAACAGGTCGATGCCCGGGCGATGCGCCGCGCGTTCTCGGCTCTTTCATGCGCGAGATCGGATGTCAATCGTACGGACGACGGGCAGAATATCGTACGAAATAAGATCAGGAGTTATCACGCCAAGAATAAATCTGACAGCGCGAAGTTGTAATCAGAAATTACAATTCAAGCAGGGCAAATCACGATAACGTCAAAAATGACGTTAAAGTGAATCATGACTGATTGAAAAAGGATTTAACAATCATTTTGAAATCATTTTGGAGTCATTTTGACGTCATTTTGGTATTATTATGATTTGTATTCTGTTTCTGGTTAAGTAAGTCCTCAGTAATTGTTGCCTATATGATTGAAGTAAATCTTTAAAGCTATGACAAATCTTAAAGAGCATAGCAATTCAAGGAACACATAAAAGTCAACAAAAAATTAAAATGACGTCAAAATGATGATTTTTGGTTACAAAATTTGACTATTTTATTTAAACATCATTTTGACTTTCTCTTGACTTGGTGTGTTCCTTGGAAATAGCAGCGAGCTTTCACTCAATCGTGTCTTCCGATTGTGCCCTTCATAATATAATCAATTATATTGTTAATAATTTTAATTTTATCAAAATCATCGAAGAGATTTCAACGATCGCTACAATTTTCCTCTGGACAATCTCGCGCTGTCGCATCCTACAATGTGAAATACTCGGTAAACATCGCGTTGGATCTTCGAGAAGACTTCCACGATTTTCCTTGGCCTTTTTACATGATTCGCGATCCTTGGCGTGGTTCACCCTCGATTTTTGGCGCGTCCGCGTTAACAACAAGAAACGAAGACAACAAGAAAATTTTTGCAAAGAAATAAGAGAACTTTCTTTCTCTCTTTCTCTTTGTCTCTCTTTTCTGTTCTCTCCGCGCGGTCCACGATTATGACCTCTGACCTCGGATTTTTGATTTTTGGTTTCTCTGTTTTTTTTTTTAAGTTGACTAATACCGGACAGCAATCGATGCCAAATGTAAAAGAGCCCCAAACGAGTACTGACTTGTAACACGCACAACGCACGCACAAAACGTATAACCGACCCGCAGGTAATTATCTAACGGAATTAATCATATTTACGTATTATATCCTACGATTGTGCCTTTTTTTTTTTCGTTCACTTATTGCGATTCACGACTCATCATTGCGCTCTCTCTCTCTCTCTCTCTCTCTCTCTTTCTCTCTTTCTCTTACTCTTTCTCTCTTTCTGTCCGTCTTTTTCTCTTTCTCTCTTTCTATGGCTCTCTATCTCTCTTTCTATGACTCTCTCTTTCTCTCTCTCTCTTATCCATCTCTTTCTCTCACGCGCCTTTTCTCTTTCACTTTTCTTTCATCGTTCACTATATTCTGCATTTCCATGATTTACGCTCATTACGTCTCTTATCGTTCATCGTCTCGTTCATAATCATGCTCTCTCTTCTGTCACATCGTTATTACGCATGCACATTATTCGCACATATACGCATGACATAGAAAAAAAAAGACGAAATTCGACTCGCGATCATCCGATCGTACGATCGTGGTGTATCGAAGTGCGTCTTCGTCGCAAAAAAACGTTCACCGATGGTTCAACGAAACGCGAAGTCCAAATGTGAATTAAATTGAATACTTGAAGTGTTAATTTGATAAAATTAATAAATGTAACTGTTAATTATGCGTTAAGATATTGCACATATAGAGGACGGTCTTTAAATACTCTAAAAGATTTTAAGAGATGATTAACTTAAGACAAAAATTTTATGTATGTAAAATGCCTTAATTTTAAAGATATATCTATGAAAAAAATGTAATTATTATAATAATTTTTTCCTCAAATTTTGTAAACTATTCGGATTATTTGGAACTTTATGTTCTTGGAATATACACAAAATTTTATAAAAATAACCCAAATAGTTTTTTGAAAAAAAAAAAAAGATGATATTTTTGCTTCCACTTTCCTTCCCTCCATCTTGTATCTTTAAAATTAAGTCATTTTGGACATACCAAGTTCTCATCTTAAATTAATGTGAAGAATCTTTTAAAATATTAGAATACTTTCACTGGAAGGACTACTCCCCTGTATAATTATCTAATATAAGAATTAGTGTATAATTCTTAATCAGTTAGAGAAATTTCAGAGTCGCCAAATAGTATGATAAAAATTATTGAATAATTTTTTACTTTCATAATAATTTTATTAGAAAAATAAATAATATTAATGAATATGTACAATGAACAATCAATCATGAGGCAATATTGGACTTTGCGTGATCCGTGTTTTCAAGTATCATCACTCTGTTATCTCTTTTTCGCAATTCATTCTTCCTCCAATCTCATTATTCGGACCTTCACATCGAGACGCCACTTTCTACGATCATCGCTCTCGTTGTCAGAAAAAGCATCCACAGCGACGGCATACTGCAAACGAGAAAGTGTATCATGATACACGACACTTTCAACATCCGGTACTGGACAACTTCCGGTCTGCACCAAGCACCAAGAATCAAATTTAAAAAATGTATCTCTGTACATACGATCAAGTGTACATAGTCGATATGCGATTTTCGAAATTCTTATATTATTATCGTTCTCTCCACCCTTATACATCTATATGTGTCTCTATG
The DNA here is from genome assembly GCF_001594045.1 of Atta colombica. Lineage (NCBI taxonomy): Eukaryota > Metazoa > Arthropoda > Insecta > Hymenoptera > Formicidae > Atta > Atta colombica. The sequence continues at coordinate 533,740 of NW_017259229.1, read as the reverse complement.
TATTGTACGTCGTATCTACAAGCGCGTAAGTATCTGTATGTGTCGTTGTGTACTTTATACACGTCTTTGCATCAAAAACACGCGTCACCTCGCGAGGTACCGGAACTGAGACATCACTGGACGATCGCGTGGGATGCTTCTTCTCAACGAGAGCGCGCAAAAACAAAGCACGATTCATCCTACGATGCCAAGAGTGCGTCGCGCCAGCATGCGGAAGGACACCCGACGCGGCGGTCCACGTCCTCCAGGGGGAATCAGCTCCTGTGAGACCGCTGGCGCGACGCCGCGAGGCAGAGCCGGGTCGGCCGGCCGGCCGGCGCGACGTTCTTGGTCCGACCGTTGATTCCACGTGTCTGAACGAACAGGCAACTGCCCCTGTGCCAGCGGAACGCACTGTCGTGGGGTCAGCGGGCGTCCTCGGGGGAGGGGGCCACCCTCACGAGCCATCCGCCGACCATCAGCAGCGTCCGGAGAACGCACTCGACGCTCTGCTAGACGAGTTGCAGACCTTCTCCCGACCAAGCTCACAAATGGGCCACGTGTCAAGCAGCCTGTCGGTGCATCCAGGTTCGAACACGCTCCTGGCCGACATCGGCCGCACCTCCAGTCTCCGAGATACGCCGAGCGTCGTGGCGACCACCGGTGGCAGTGGACGCGCGCCCAACATCAGCGATATCGGTCGAAAGGGCAGCGTGGATTCCTCCAGCGGTACCTTGACCGCACCCACCGTCGGCCTGATGGGCTTGCCCGGGATGGCACCGGGCGGCACTCTACGTCGTCTGCATTCATATCCCTCGAGCTCAGACACTGATACCTCACCACCTATCGCTAGGCTGCAGGCGCTGTCGTTGGACCAACAGGTATTGCAGCAACAGCAGCAAACACAGCCAGGCATGCCGGTGCTACCACAGAACTTTTTGCCCGGACAAAAGCCGCCAGTACCGGAACGGAACGCCGAGCTGCTGCAGCTGGCGACCGCCAGAAGAGTACCGCCGCCACCACCGCCGCGCACCAGTTCCCGATCGCCTCTGGCAAGTCCTACCAGCCCGCAGTTGCCGCCCAGAAATCATCCGTGCAATCTGCAGAGTGGCAACGCGACCTTGCGCCGACCCTCGCGCAACAACAGTCTCGTCGGCAAGGAGGGTAAGCCGCCGATGGCTCTACCATCGAATGCAACTATCCTGTCCACTGTGGACCAAGTCGCTGCGTCCTCGTTGGCCCCAACCGCGCCAGGTGTCGCCGGGCCGCATAATTCGTCATCCTCGCAATCTTCCGCGGTGTTGTCAACCAGTAACTCCAGCTCTTGTGAGAGCGTCAATTCGCAGGAAGGACTGCAAAGCAAGCGCGGTCGCCAGGAACAACTGGAGCAACGACATCAGGAGCTTCTCAGGAAACAGAAGGCTCTGCAGGAGCAGTACGCTCGGCTACAACAACTGCAAAGAAACGCGGCAGGTCTCACCACTGTACCACCAGCACCGCCTGATCTCCTAAAGAAGACTGGTTCCGAGAGTAATCTCCTGGCGAAGATGGGCCTCGGCCTGAGTACGGCAAGTTCCGGATCCCTCACCAGCCTCAGCATTAAGCCTCAAATCTCGCAGGAGATCACGATCGACGGTGGTAACCAAGTAGCCAAGGTTGAGATCATCAACGGACAAACGATTCCAACGACCGGGACGGCGTCGACCAACGGCCAGGTCTCTGGTACCACGTCCACAACAGTGGTATCGAGTACGACCACCGGATCAGCTACCACCGTCACTACGTCCACCACGACCACCAGCAAGGTCTATGAGACGGACATTCTGTGACCGAGAAGCCGCTCGCTGATCGGCTGCTCGACCGTCAAGGTTGCCACTGAAATCGCGCTAGCGAGTTAACACGGCGAGGTCGCAAGACTGCTATTTTTGGTCCTCGGACAACAATCCCCAGGCAGATTGTTCGTTAAATGAGACGAGTAAGAAGAAGGGAACGAAATACAAAACCGGAGAAAATTGGAGTTCGACAACAAGGAATTGCTAGAATTAAGAAGACCAAATTGGCTGGCGGATAGGAAAGAACGCGAACCGAAGAACAGGAAGAATGAAAGGTGGAGGAAGATTGCTGCTTCCGGTATTCTGAACGACGAGGACGTCGCCGTACGCGGGCGCTTGGAGCGTCTCTTGGAAAGTAGAGTACAGCGTAGGGATTCAGCGCTAGAGACGCGAGTAATAATACCGCACTAATCGTTATGATTAAATATAGTATTAATGATTGAAAAAAAAAGAACGCGCGGCGCGAGGAAACCTTTCGATACGCGGACGCGCGACGAAGCGTCGACGTCTACCTAGAAAACGAAAGAGAGAAGAAGAAAAGAAGAAATAGAAACGCGACGCGAATCTCGCATCACGTAGCATGTTCAAGGCGGGCAGGCGGGCTATACCCCGGTTCTCGCGTCTTGCCATCGGTCTCTCAATCTTTAATTCTCCAACTTTGATTTCGGAAACGTGCCAAGTTCTCGACTTGGCTCGTACACGTCCCAGGTAGAGTTCTAAAAAATCAGAAATGTGACATAAGAAGGGATAATCTGTTATCTGCTAAAAAGTATTATAGTCTAATTGGCTATCATAATAAGGAACTAAAATGGCACTGTGATTACGTGATTTATAAAGCCAATCAGTATCCATATTAGGTGCCCATAAAGAACTAATATGATAGCAGCGAACTAATTAGATTAATCGACCCAATGTCATTTCTCTGATTTTCTAGAACTCTAGTCCCAGATAACAAGCTGATGTTATTTGTTGTCATTTTAATGACATTAGACATTAGAAAAATGACATCAGCTTGTTACTTGGTATCCACGCATTCGTACCTCTCGCAACGTCTGTGTGCCAAATATTAGAACAAAAGAGGAAACGCAGTACTCGTGTACTTTTTTCTAAGATAATTATACACCCATAATTATCCGGCTATTCGTTCTTTCTTCATCATAGTAGGGCGAGCGTAAGGTTCTACGTAGGTGATCATCGTATATAAATATTATACATATATACATACGTATTATATATATAAATATATACATACACGCGCTACACTACGCGCGGATGGGAAGGAGATTTATATGAATATATACACGTAAGTGGAGATATAGGTAGGTAGAGCTAAGTACATAATATATAAAATTGTATATTTCATATACATGAAATATATAACTCTGCAGTCGTACACATATACACGCCGCACACAAAGCTGCAGAACGATTTCTTTTTTCGGATGACGATGAAGTGACACGTATAGAAACGCGTTTGTACACGACGACGGTCCTAACGTGCACTGCAGACGTGACTTTTATCAGAAAAAACTTGTTAGAGCAATTGTCTACCGTATGTGTATAAAATATACACGCATCCAGCCACATGAATATATATAATATGTATATATATAATATATATTATATACAATATATATTATATATCTATTTATTATATACAAGATGCGTAGCGATAGGCGATCGACGTTATTCTCATTACTGATAAGGAATTTACGGATGACTAGCAAGAAAAACGCGATTTATTCAGGAGATACGAAAGAATATGAAAGGACACGGATACAGTGGAAGTGAGAAGCTGGCACAATACGAGATGATCGACAAAAAGATCCAGAAGGGACCAGGAAAGCGGTAATAAGATGCAAGGAACAAATTCCTTAGATCGAATCACCAATCTGACGAATCACTATCTCTCTCCAGATTTTCAATTTTATTTCTATTTCGACATGTAGGACCATTATTTAAAAACTTATTAGAGTTGAACAATTCTCTTGTAGATAATAAAATCAGAGAAAAATCTAGAAGAAGAAAAATACACATAATGAAGAAAATGAGTCTGCAATTTTTACTTCACATTTACTTTTTCAACTTTGTCGAAAAATGTTTTTATTTAAAGTCCATTATTTTTGAAGTCTTCTAATGGTAACAATTTCTTCTACTAAATCTTTACAGTAACGAGTCATGGATTAAAAGAAAGAAAAAGAGAGAGACAATTAATTGATTCGGAATTAGCGTGAATTAATAGTGGAATCAGTGTCGATATAATTGATTCGAAACAATGTGGCTGATAACGATCGAGAGACATGGCAAGACGCGTGATAGACCTGCCGGCGAACTTTTCCGGCGGCCAAAGGTGTGCGTTAGGAAGGATATTGCTCAATATTTGCCAACCCGAACGCAGCTCCGCTACATACATCTCGTAACTGACGCCGTGCAACATGCATCCCGCGTCGGATTATTTAGATCGCAATCATTAGCTAATTATTACCTTGCGCCCTACTATCAGATGACGATCGTCAAGTCATCGAGCTTCATCGTCTCTCCATTGTCACGATTGCCGAAGGATCGAGCGTTTTGCGATCAAAGTGGCAAATCGACATTTCGTGATCGAACTGTTATTCCTTACAGAATTCAATTTATTCCTTACAGAAATTCAATTTAAAATTGAAAGACAGTGATTAATTACTTATTTTGAGTAGATATTAAAAACATTATTATCCTTTGCTTTTAATATCTACTCAGAATAAATAATTAATCACTACCAATTTAATATTAAAAAGTAGTGATTAATTATTTATTTTAAGTATTAAAAACACTGAATAATACTTTTAATATCTACTAGGAAAAAGTAATTAATCACTTCCTTCTAGCAGTAAATTTCTGTGAGGAATGCTAATAATTGGCATACTAATATTCGTTGATAATTAAGTTTTTAACACGATCGAACCGAAGAAGAAATGGCCCATTAATTAAGAAGCTCGCACATAAGTACAATTGAAGTCTAAGAAATTGATATTAATGAGAATTTAATGTAACAATCCATCGCGAGAACTTCGTGCGTCACCTTGATCGTTTTTCGAGTACGATCGCCGATTTTGCGCTATTTTATCGCAGCTTATACCGCACAAACTCGTCATTGCGCCTTCTGGACAACGCAAATATTTATATATACATCCCTCCGAAATTCCGAGTGAAGTATCTAAAGGTATGCTCTCCTCTCAGAGATACCTTGGATTCTATTTGCGTTGTTTAGATCTGGTGCTCGATGCAGTCGCATATCTTGCTCGAGAAGGGCCTAACAGCTGACACACATTCGCGTATATACGTATTTATTTATCTTATACGCTTCCATACCTTACGTTAACCCGGTTTGCCGTAGACCGATTCGACAAGGCTTTCGTATCAACCCTCGGATGCGTTCGCGGATTTTATTTCGACAAACGGATGATTTTCTTTGGTCGAGATCGCCTAGAGATCGCGCATTTTATTGGATTCTTTAGCGAATCATATCTTCTTCAAAGTGAATGGGATATTGCCGATTATCGAAAAATTGTAGAATAAAATTTTTTAACTGTCGATTGTCAAATGAATCAATGATGAGAATCAGTGTTCTATATTTGACTGTTTTCTAATTCGTAGATTCCTTTCGTTAAATTACCTAGTTGATAGTTAAATAAGAATTAGGAAATTATTGAACATAAGAATTAGGAAATTATTGAAAATTGTTATTAGGAATATTAGGATCATTAGGAGTGGATCATGCGCATGCTGCGATGTTGTCTCTAAGCAAGATCGCGAACTGATAATTGCATCGATATAGTTAGTACACGTGACGCGCCTTTTGCTATTCGCTGAAAAAAGAGAATGGAAATTAGTATTAGCGCATCTCGCGATCGAAAGCTCGTTGATCTTATGATTTGTTGGTAGCAATATTAGTGTAATAAACGACGTGGGCCTCCATTGTCGTGATCGATTAATATTTATCTCGCAGTCGAGAAGAAAGCTGCTTCGTAAAGCGGAGTAACGATTGGTCGCATCCGGGGATTGAAACGCGCGGCGAAAAGGCATACCCTATTTATTTTTTACTGTCACACATGTACGAACACACAAAAATACACACGTACACGCAATCCGGAGCACGTCTTTATAGGGAAATAATAATTACCTTACACGCAGTAAGAGTATACTAAGGATAAGGCGAATGATAATGATTGATAAACGAACATTACGATTTGCGAGTGCTTATCAAGTATTATAACGAAGCGAGACAGTTCTTTCTTCAGCGCGAGGATGAAGATAGAAGCGAAAAAAAGGGAAATTAAAAAAAAAAAGCGAAAATATCTCGTTCTTTTTTCTGTTCCATTCTCTTCCTTTTTTTCATGCAAATCATCAGGTTTGTGATATCGTTCCACGATTGTAACTTACAGCGTGGCGCCACAATCATAATGTTACATTTGTATAAAGCTACTTTGAACGGTGCATTTTCGTTCGCAGTGAGACCCCGAGTATCGATAGAGCCGTTATATTCGTTTAATCGCTAGGTATCAATCGATCTCCCTATTCTCATCCATACTTATCCCCATCTCCATTCTCCTCCCAATCGAAGCGAAGACAAAGCGTTTCGCAGGACAGATGCGCATTGTCCGAGTTTGCGTTTTTTTTCCTCCCTTCCTCTGTTTTCTCCGTAAACGCGAATTAGCGAAAGGTCATTAGTGTAATGTTTTCTGACGAATCCTGTACGCCAAATCGAATTGACTTGTTACATTTGTAAATGTTTGTAAGTACTACCGTACGTAATAAAATAATCGAGTAATAATCATCGAATTACCCTGACGACCACCGTGTGTCTGTTATCCAATTGATTAAACCTTATGAACAACGAATAAAGCAAATCATTACATACTGCAGCATAGTCTCACTCTTATTCTATAGGATGTCCTATAAAAGAGGAGCAGCGGACTGTTCTCGGAAAAGAATCCACTTCCCTGACGAAGATCAGAACTGACAATTATTGGACAGAACAGATTATAGACAAATGGGCTCCGATTCTGAATTACCTGTATTTTCTTATTAATCCTTTGTAGATCGGCGATCCCGGGCTCATCCCTTTGGGCTCATTCCTTTTTACTTCATAAATTGCTTGTTCAAGTTTCATAAAAACTTGATTTATGAATTTATGGCTAATTTGATGATGCTTTATTCGAATCTGAGGTAAAAAATAAAAAATTCAAAATAGTGGATTCTATATGGTGGACAGAATTTTAAAAACATATTTGATTATATAAGATTCGATTTTAGGGAGTTTTTAATTTTTTCCAGTTTTGCTTTATTTGAAGCTCATCAATGCTATGTGAAGCGTAAATATAATAGTTATTATTGATTTCCAAACTTTTTTAAATTTTGATTACGAACTCTGTGACACTAGATCTTCTTTCATAGAGATTATAATACTTTTGACATTTTCCAGTTTTAGACTACATTCAGAGACCAAGAGAGAATCTCTTAAAAATCGAATCTTATGATATTAGAAAATTTATAGAAAATAAGATTTTCAAAATTATTTTACGTTTGTTCGCGTTGCTTAAATTTTTTATATTCAGAAACTTCTCTTCGCCCGAATATTTATTTATTTCACTGTAAAAATTTTTGGTTAAATGCAGATCTTTTGTTAGGAAACTCCAGTCTCTTCTCAAAAGGTAAACATCTCTTCACAATTTATCTGTTTTATCAATTTAATTCATTTTTCTAATCTCTAAACGATGCTTTTAAGGGAGAATAATATTTATCGAGGTAAGCAACTTTTCTTTAGGGAATAAAATAAAAATATTTAACATATCCAAATCTTTTATTATCGGCTTATTATATTATATATTACTATTATGTTTGGGATGATGGATTGAAAAAATGGAAGAATAATTACTAATTATATCAACGAAAAAGAAAATACGAGATATTTATTTATTTATATTTACGTTTTATCCGTTTCCGAAGAAATGCCATGGGCCTGTTTAATACCTTCCGCTACAATTTCACGTTCCTGCTGTAATTCTTTGTACGATTGCAAGAGCTTTTGGATCTTATCCTTTTTTAGCGATTCGAGGCGTACGTAATGCATAATGAAGTTCACATCGTCCGTGTTCTCGCACTGCTCAACTGCCGACTTGGTTGTAGGATGAACCATATAGTACAGACGTATCAGCAGCGCAGCATCCTTGATCCGATTGGTCTCGATCATTTCATACAATAGATTGTCGATGTTACTCGTCCACACTAGATGAAATACCATCGGACCGAAGTGACGCGTGGATCTTAAGACGTCGAAATGACTCTTGGCATTTATGTGTTCGTAGACTTCTTGAGTGACTGCTTGGTAATCCGGATCGTCCGGCTCAAATTGCGTGCATGCGCGGTCCAGTATGAACTCGTACTCGTTACGATTTAACAAATCCTGTGAAAAATACGGCAATATATCAATGTTTATTTCATGCAAGCATTCTTCTTCTTTCCTATTCTTAAGGCTTCTGTTAACTCATTATTATCTCAGAAACAAAAAAATATACAAATTCTATAAAAATATATTAATATGGAAATATGTTATTATAAAATAACACTTATAATCAACTTGTAAAGTATACCGAAAATCCCTTTTATGTCATTAATAAATAATATATAGAAATGAATTATGCTG
>NW_017259229.1:522646-525145 GCF_001594045.1 Atta colombica | reverse complement strand
TATATATAATTAAATATAAAAATGTATATAATTTAGTTTCTCCCAAAAACAAGAAGATAGTTTTCGACATATTTTCTTAAATTTTAAATCTATACATAAATTTAGCAAAGATACTAGATACAAATTAGAGACAATGTATGTACCTTGAAGTATTCGCCTTCAAACATCTTTGGTTTTTGTAGTTCCCTTTCTGGTTTTGGTAAAAAGATTTGTATCATTCTATCTCGTTCTTTCCAAGAGGCATGTCTTAATGTACCATCCGGTTCTCTAACTACTATTGATCTTTGTTTATCCTTAAGACCGTATGTGATATCAGTAAAGACGTATTTAGCAGTATCATGACTCTGTAGCGCAGGATCCTCACATAACAGCTCAGACGGTTCCACTCTTTGTTTTACCACTGGTGGCATTTGCAAATATTTCTTCGCTCTATGTTCGGCCTCTTTTCTAGCTTCCTCGAGTTGTTCATCTGTCAGGAATTTAAACTGCGGTAATTCTTGTTTATGTCCATCTTTGCGAGTCCGAAAGATTTTATTATAGTCCAATGTTGTTAATGTCTGCAGACATTCCTGAATTTCTTTATTAAAAAAGAATGATGCTGGATCTCTTTCCATTGGATCTGTAAAAAGTTACATGAAGATCAATAAATCTATTTTAATAAATTTGAAAAAAGCAATAAGACTTAATACACTTTACATTAATAACGGAATAATACTAGGAATGTTTATGTGTATGGTTTGAATGGCAAGGAATAAAAAAATAAGAATTATAAATTAAATGACTTGTGATATATGTATATATATATATATATATATAGAAAATTAAATTTATCACATAAAAAAATAAAATGAAGAAGCTATAATTACATCATATAATTTCAATTATACAGCAACAATTTCCATTAACTTTATTATCCGCACAGTAAAAGGATAACCTAAAAATTATATCCGGCTCATGATAGAATAATAAATACCTGGTTCAACGTTCGTCGAGGCGAAGCCACGGTAATTCAAGATTGCACGTGAATACGAACGACGCAAAAGTTTACTTATGTGATGAGAAAGCATGATAATTTTTAACAAGCAACAGATAACAATAGTCTCACTTCACTCCATTCTACTTTGCTCCACCAAGGTACCAATTTACCAATACTGAATGCTCCCAGAATTGCGTTCCAAATTCGACCAATCCGAGTACTAGTTTATCCTTGTTCACTGAATGTTGAACAAGGATAAAACTACTTGACGGATCGAGTTTTAGAACGCACTCCAAGAAAACAAGTATGAAGTATCGTGTGCAGCAGATATTTGTTTACATTGTGGATGTAACAGGTTTCGCGATTTCAATAACAAATTTCAATAATAATAAAATATTATTGATAAAATAAAAATTCTACGATTAATATCTCTATTCGTGGAGCAAAGAAACATTTTTTTTCTGTAAGATTCGTTCATTTCTTGAAAAAACGCGTCAGCTAGTATATATATATATTTTTTTTTAATTTTTGTGATTGTGTAGGCTAGATTCAACTCCATTGAAAATTTTATTACAAGCTGTATTCCCCATTAACATTTTTTATGTTATTTGCAGCATTCAATGTGAATTTTATCTATATTTTAAAATAAAAATATGGAATATACATTAGAAGATGCTTTCGAATTGTTAGTAGAGAGAAAGAAAGAACAGGAAAAAAATATTGAAGATCTGATAAATAAACTATCGAACAATGAAGTCTTCACAATAAAATCATCCAGTTCGTTGGATGACATGAGAATCAGACAGAACAAGTTGCATGACAGCTTGTGTAAGGAAATTCGACAGGTGGATCCTAAAGATTATCCAATTTTGAGAACATCTGACTTGCGTGCAGAAATGTTAATCGAGCTGGAGGCAGAGATTTATGACATGCAAAAGCTCCTTGATAATCAGCAACAAAAGCTTTCTGATATCCAGGAGGACATTGCATAGTAAGTACAGCAATACATAAGTTTCATTATCTTCATCAGTTTCTTTAGTATCATTGTGTTTATTGCAGTTTGAGAAATAAGAAAAATGGACTGAATAAAATGCAGGAAGTTTATTTGGATATTACAGAAACCTTTGTAAACATAACTTACAAGAAGGAATTCACCTTAGTGAAACATTTATTTTCCAAAATAAAGGATGATTTGGTATGAAAAGTTGACTCGTTATCACTGAATTATAATATAACTGTAACAAGTACAGCTTTTCTTTTGATATATCCTTGAAAAAAAAAAGAAAGAGAAAAAAAGAACAACAAGGATTTCTGTTTTTGTATAGTCTCATTAAAAATTCTCGCAAAGATTATAAACGTGTATTATCTTCATTATTTTTTGTTTTTCCAATATTTGTCTGTAACCACATAAAAACAAGTACTTTTTTCTTTTTTCGCAATTGTTTGGGGATCATTTTATTTTCTTATGTATTTTTCATGGAAATCGAAAATTATATATGCTAATGATGTTATACTCAAGAAAA
>NW_017259229.1:514354-522546 GCF_001594045.1 Atta colombica | reverse complement strand
GTGCTTTAATCATTTAACAACTATTTAGACCTGGATTAACAAACTGTGAATATTTTATTCTTTATTATAAGTATCAATTTATAAGTGTCAATTTTTCTTTCCATATAATGTCATTATTATGATAACAAGTTTCAGTTTTTATGAAGAAAAATATATATATAAGAAAATGTAAAAGAAGCAATCCCCAAATGCGAAAAAATAAAAATTGTAGCTTCTTTTCAACCAATAAGCGTCGATGAAATTCTAGAAATTTTTGTTGTAATACTTTCTCTTTCTCGCGGACACATCTGTAGATAGACTGTGCCTATTCCAATTGTATTATAGTTTGTCATGTCTAATTTTTACAAAGTAAAATGATACTGTCAAATATCTGTACTGTTTATTTGTTATGCTTCCCTTTTTCTATCTCCATTAAGAAAAAGGAAGACGGTTGGTATTAAACTACATATAAAATTGCCTATAATTACAAATCTTGGACAGTATTGAAGTAAAATACGAAATAAAATATTGATAGTTAAAAACTTCTTTTTTGCAGCATACTGTGGTGGATGTAATTTTTCCGAACAATGATGATTTCAAGAACTTATTAGCGGTACGATCGTCTTTATACATCTATATTTTTTTATATGTTGATTAATTGTGCGAAATTATGATTACAGGCACTAACGAGAGCTTACATGAAAGGGGGAGATGATGTTTATATAGATGTCATGCCTAACGTATTAACTTACATAAATTTTCTACTAGAAGCCGATATAATACAATACCATCCTAATGATAAGACTAGAATTAGAATGATCGAGATACTATGATATCTGGTAATCTATCCTGGATATCTGATATTTTTAATGTTTCTGTACCTAATAATTTTGTACAACAACTTCGTGCTACAGCGTAATATAAAAAAATAATAGTCGATAAACATAATATTAAAAAAATAGAAAACCGCTTATTTGTTCATATATTATATAAAAAATATTTTCTACCACAAGAAAGGAGATCGTTCTCTCAATATTCTAACACCCCAACGATGCCATTCGTTTCGAGTGATCCACAATTCCTGTGCTGATTCCAAACAGCTTAAAATCCCTGCTCCTTTCCACGTTGTCATACCGGGATCCATATCTTTCGGCTGTGTTATAATATCCAGTTGTTCTGCAAAGAAAAATCAAACAGCGTATAAAAAATATTTTTCATTCGTCGTAAGCAAACTGCAATTAATTGAATAAATTAATAAAATGCCAAATACAATTGAGGTAAAATTTTAAAATTGAAGGTGGAGAATACATATTAATCACAATAAATTTTTTGTAGTATTTTTACGATGCTTATTAGCATTATTATTGATGATCAATTTAATGTGATATTATTATATTAATTTCTTTTTCGGAAATATTAGAAAATGTATTTAAAAATTCACATAGAAGTATTATGAGATATCGAGATATAGCTTTGATTGCATTTGGCATTTATTTATCTAATTAATTTATTTAAGGTTTAGTTTAACTTACTGTAATTGATTTACCACGAGTCTTGAAGGAAATACTTACCAGGCCTGTACGTATAAGGAGTTTGAAGAGATATTCGATTACGAAGCCACATACCGATACCCTTAAATTTCAAACCAGATCCGACGACTAGCACACAACTATACATTTTTCTTTTGAGATCTTCATTGGCTATTATAAAAAATTAGATTAACTGTATATATTTTTATTTATTTAGTTACAGATTACTTATCTGATAAATATGTTTCTGATAAATATGTTTATGCTCACAACATCGCTCGATACTCTGCAAAATAGCTTGATCAAGACCCAATAGTTGTTGCGGGATTACGAAATCTCGGGGAGCGTCCAAATCACTTTTTAACAAACTAGGCGCAGGATCACTGGCATCAACTACAACTTCATCGTCGCCCACAACTGCAGGTGCAGCCGCCGCTTCCTCTTGCATTTCTGACGAATGATCCAGAGTTTCTTTCATGCCACGTCTCTAAAATCGAGAGCAATTGAATCAAACTTAGATATGCTAAAATGAAAACATCAATTAGGAATTTGAAAAATACAAAACAATCACTTACACTTGTTTCTCTTAAATAGTTTTCGTCGTAAGGATCTTCTGGATCTCCTAACGATCGTTTCTGAACATGAACATTATGTGTTCCGGTAATTCTGAATAGTTCAGGTTGAAATAGGCTCAAAGGCGCTATTAAACATTCATCACCAACCTGTTACAAACTTCAATGTATTAAGTTCAATATCATAAAAAATAATTCTTTATTTTTTAAAGAATAAGTTTTAAAAAGCAATACCTGCATGGTATATGTTTCCGTTTGTTGTTTTGGCTTTCTGACAACAAATGTTTTCTCCTGTGAGCCACATACATTTAAATCTACATGACAAAAATCTATCTTCAGTTGCTCTAAGAGTAGTGCATCCAACTTGTTAGTAGGATCGCATGATTTGTACGGAAATGCGGATTTTTGTAAAAGCCAGAGAAATGTTTGCGTAACATCTGCCCCGCCGTAATCCATACGCACTCGTGTATCTTTATGAGAAATTGCGTCCTCTACACAGGATACTGATATCTTCTGAGCCCCAACATCTACTATACACGCGTAACCCAAACCTGCTCCAAACATCGCGCCTACATGATCCTATCAGTAATGAAAAGATATTTGAAAAAGGAAGTATTTTGAATTCCAAATAATTATGCAAGTAAAACATTTCATCATAAAAAAAACGAGAATTTTTCCAAAAGGAAATTCCGATTATGGATATCAACTAACTTGCAATAGAATACAGCGTCCAAAACCAATCTCATCCAATAATAGAGTGATCAATTCCTTCAGATATGGTCGATGATAGATATCAGGTATAACAAGCACTGCTCGATAATGCTTTAAGTCTCTAAGAGGGATATCTAGCTTCTCAGTCAGTACATATTCCCAGATGACTTTTAAATCTGCCATGACAGCTGTTATGCTACCACCCAGACCTGAATGTATATTAAGCTCTCCTCTTCTGTATGGAAAGTGGATATTAAAATTGCATTCTTCTTCTGGATCTAACGACAAGATATCATCACCGATAACTATATCACTATCTGTCATTGTCCACTTCATGTTGCTGGGTGAAGAGATTTCTGGACTAGATCTACGATTGAAAGCTGCTATTTGCTGTGGAGGTGTCGCATATCTTCGGCTTCCATCTGACTGTAAACAGGACTGAAGAGTATGAGACACTTGTAGCCGAGATTCTTCCATTGCCTGTGTTAGCTCCTTTGTCTGCCAAAAATAATGACAGATAGAAACATGATAATATGATTTTATTGCATATTTATTCCAGTACTTACTAGTGTCACAGTTGGAGGTAAGAGACTATCCTTGTATGTTGCTCCATTCGGTAAACGTCTTCTTGCTATGGCATGTAGTAATGTAATGGGCTTCAGATCACAAGCACGGCCCATACGAAGGTACATAGAGCCTGGATGAATAACAATAATCGTTTGCGCTTGAATTTGCTGAAATATGTTACAGATAGAATAAAAATGAATCTTGCAAGTACCATTTCTATATTTATGTTAATGCTAAGAATAATATACATGAAGCAGTAAAATTAGATATAGACATAAACTTAAGATAAAATCATGGTTTGTTTATATTTTTGTATTTGGTCTGTATAAATATTTTACATTATGTGAAATAAGTATAAGCAGAAGTCTTAAATAAACTTATAAAAAATAATAGATGTTTTTTTTATAGCTGAATTGATATAAACTCGTATTTTAAATAAAATAGATTTATATTTAAAGTTTAATGAGAAAGTGAGAAGAAAAAAAGTTAGTGCAGTTGAGAACAAACTATATCGATTTATTTATATCAATAACATAAAATAAAATAATTACTTCGGTTTCTTGATAAACTGGCATCTTCGTTGACATTCAATATAGCAGTAATCAAAATTTCTTCACTTTTATTCTTCTTCTAATGCTGATTCTACAATGAGTCAATAATCGATAGTACTAAGTCTTATCGATGAAGTTGACCAATAGCCAACTTGTATGACTAACGTTGATTGGCTGATTAAAAAACTTCATCGATTAAAATTAAAATTTTCAATTACAAATTCATTCATTCAGTTACAAAATCAGCATAAGATTCTTGTAGAACTGAAATGATACCAGTGTCAGTATAATATTTTTTTTTCTTCGTATCCTCTTCTTGTCAATATTTTATTCCAATTTTCTGAAGAAAAAATTTTCCGAAAATATTACATAATTTATGTTAACGTAATATTTTATATTCGAAATATAAATATTTTTTCATTGTACGTCATCGATTTACAAAGCGAGTTAACGTCTATGAAATAGGTTATGTTTTCCACAGATTATATCCGAGTGTTCAAAAATAAGTTTTATTATTATCAAATAAAAACAGGTAACAGTGAAAATCACTAGTGTGATTTTTTTCACCAGAGAAAAATTTCCACCAATAATCGACTGCGTTCAGTAGAGATGTGTTCAGGAACGCCTAGATAACTCTAGGCTATAGTTTATGTTATGTATATTATAGCAAAAATGTATACCAAAATTATCTGAGTATAATTTGGAGGTCGAGTGTGTATTTTGAAATGATGTGATAATTAGAAAAGTGAGTAAACGTAATATTTTTTCCCGGGCAGGTATTGACCAATTAAATTATGAATATTCGAGTGATTTGTTCACTTTTGTAATTTTTATTTCATTTTAAGATAAACAACTCCCTGAACGCATTTCGGAAAAAACAGCTTTATTGCTACTGTTGTAAATTCCCTTAACATGATTAATTTTGTCTTTAAGCGATTTAATATATTTTGAGGATTCACAATAATGTGTGAATTGATATAAAAACCATGCTATTCAAACGAAAAAACAATTGATAATTGAAATATAAAAATGCTCGGGAGATGAATATTTATAATAAAGATAAAATCTTACTTTAAGCTTTAGTTTTATGCCCATATTCATAGTCACCTTGTACTTAAGGCTTCCTTAAATTTATCTTTAGATGCTCAGCAGCCAATGAAATAATTCGTAGAGTATCTAAAGTTAAATTTAAGGAAATCTTAAATATAAGGCCTGACTATGAATACGAGCATAAGACTTTCGACTACCGATTCATTATAGAATCAGCATAAGACTAAGATTATTATTCGTATTCATAGTCAGGCCTTATATTTAAGGCTGCAGATAAATTTAAAAAAACCTTAAATAAGACCTGACTGTGAATACGAGCATAAGACTATGATTAAGAATGGGGAAACATAAATGACTTTTTTTTTTATTTTTATTTAGCATTCTTCATTGCCTACTTTTAAGACTAAGACCGAAGCAGGCATTAGATCGTTACATTTATTTTTAAACCTGACATCCCTGATGAAAATAAAAATCAAAGAGTAAGTCGAATGTAATGGGAGAGTAACAGAAGCGTAAAGAAAAATAACGAAATTTCTAGGAGGCGAAAATTGAAACATCAAAATGTTAAAAAAATGTAAATCTTCTTTTACATTTCATTGTTTCAATTTTCGCCTTCTACGAGTTTCGTTTACGCTTCTGTTATTCTCCAATTACATCCGATTTACAGTCCGATTTTCATCAGAGATGAAACTATTTGTATTGATTTATTTACAAATAATATAATATTATGCTGTGTAAAATTTTCGAATCAAGTTTTATGATTATATTTAATATATGTAATGTTCTCTATATTTCTGTTTTTTTCTTCATAATAAGAATTAAGTTCCAATAATCTTTTATCAATAATTTGATTAATATTCAATACTATCTAGTAGTTCTGTGTATTGTATTACTGTCAGAACAGCATAAATAATTTCTAATAATCCAGTATTGCCAAGTATTTCTAAAGTAAAGTATACAATCAATATACTATAATCAGTACTTCTTGCTAAAATAATACTATTAATATTCGAAGTATTAAGTGTGGGAAAAAGTTCGTGACGTTTTTCCCATTATATGGAATTAAAAAAACGCCACGAACTTTTTCCCATACCTAATATTAACATTTTTTAAATATTTTTAGTTTCATTTTATATAATTGGTTATTCATAGTATGGTAGAGGAAATATATATATATATATATCCAAAAATATATATATCTTGTATCAAGAGTATCAAATGAATTTTGCGTAAAGATCAATGAAGGCAATTTACTGCGAAGGGATTTCGCAGTTACGTAATTTTATCCTCCCATCTCGTGGTGAAGAGGAAATGATGCTCACGTGGCCGAATGAACGGAAGGATTCATCTTGGCATGTGACGCTAATCACGTGGCCGACGATCCACGTGCTTCCATGTCTTGTCTCACGTTACGTAACCGAAAACACGCAGTTCTCAATCGCTGACGCACGGCGATTATTTCCTGCGAATATTAATTAACGACTTATAATCGACATCGCTATCTCAATGCGCGTTAATTTGTTTGATTACAAAGGCAAGTAAATGCGTCAAGCATCGAGCTAGAACGTGTCCTTCATTACGTAATGTACGTCAGCGGTGATGTTGATGGGATTGTCAACGAGAATATTACAAACTTCGTTTTACATATTGCTTCAGTGATTAACGCAGGTCTACTCTTCAATTTCGGATCGTTTATATATCGTTTATCGCTTTTAATATGTACGGTAGATTCAACTTTTCATAAAAATGCACTGTACATTATGTAAGGTTCTTGTAAAGAGTGTAACATCGAAAATATAAGGAGATGGAAAAATTTGAAAGAATAAACTAATATAAAATATGATAAAGAAATATGAGCAACAAAACTAAAAATAGATCAAAATAAAGTAATTTATGAAACGTAAAAATTGATGTGCTTTTTCTATTATATATTATATTTATGTATATCATATGGTTTATTTTTAAATCTTATATTCTTAATTTATATTCCTTGTTTTTATTTTGCAGATATCAAAAGAGATTATCGAATGTTTATCCATGCGAACTGTATCTATGAAATAAAGTAATTCCGATATATACGCTGCACCCCATAAATAATTTATCAAGTATCATTACTATTATTTAAAATAAATAAACTGTACCAATAAAATTTTATTTTGTCTATTGCTTTAGATAATTAGAAATACGAAATAGTTATTTTTTTGAGAAGTGGAAGTTGATCGATAAAATAAAATAATATAATAAAATAATATATGGAACCATCAGCTCCGGATCAACAGGAGTAAACTCCGGCATTCTCATGTCTACACAATGTTCATCTTAGGTTTAGGTTCATAAAATTGTGATGGCTGTTCTTCTTGCAATCTTGGTGACGTCGGCTGCTGTGCTCAAACTGTTACTATATTCTATGATCTGTTTTCTGTTCCTAAACTAGATAAAGACATAGAGTATGGACTGCTCGATCGTATCTAAGTAGTATGGTCAACAAAAATGAGAAAAGGACCATGGAAGATGGCCAATCGCCCTTTCATTCTCTCTCTCGTTGTATCGTTGAATGAAAAGAGATAAAGATTAATCGTCTTTCATGGTCCCTCTCTCTCATTTTTGTCGACCATACTACTTAGATATGATCAAGCAGTGCTATGTCTTTGGAATTAGACTGCTCTGAAATTCTAGCTCTTTCTCGCTTTCGACAAATATCAAACATATATCTATTTCACTTTAAGTTCTAAAAGTGTACACTAGTTCAGTCACAGAAAAGAGATCTCTCTTAGTTTCTTCTGAAGCTGCAGCTCCTCGAGATGTAATTACTGCAGCTGCTCGCCATAGTCAGCACGCTTTTCTTGCTATTCTTCTTGATATTCTTTAGTGTATCTTCCTCACAATTTGCACTATCGGCTTATTTAATAGTACGCTAAATTTCGAATTCAACACTCGAAGTCCGTAAAATAAAATAAAATTAAATTAAATAGTAGTAAAAATAGTCAACTCGGGATCATCACTTTTAGAGAGCTAATTTTGGTAAATTGGTAAAATAAAATAATTAGCGATAGTAAGTTAATTCGATCAATTTATAAAAAGTTGATTTATAAAAAGTTTGTAAATAATGCTTGTATACACACACATATATATATAAGTATTATTTGTAAACTTTTTATAAATCGTATTTTCCATTCATAAGTATATTCTTTAAAAATATATGGCAAAGGAGTTTTATATATATTTTAAGAAGT
>NW_017259229.1:511981-514310 GCF_001594045.1 Atta colombica | reverse complement strand
TATATATATAAAAGCTCATCCGAAAAAAAATAGATCACTAAATTTTAGCACTTTTTAATATCTTCGAGTAACGTTATCTCAATGAAAAATCACCATAGCGAGATGAATCAAAATTAAAGCTTGAACATATAAGATGTAAAATGACACAATGATTTATAAAATGTATTTATACAGTTTTACTAGATTAATAATAAGTATGTATCTATATAAATAATAGATAATAAAATTATAGGCAAACAAAGTTTCTCTCACTGACGAGGGTGAGAATATTGCCACCGAGTAATAGGATGCGCGTAATAGGATTCAATTTATGGTATCATTGTGAATGTACTAATCTACTGAATCTAATTTGTATGATTTATATTATATATATATATCATTTATATATGTATAGTGCAGTTAACAGTTTCCCTATTTACGAGAGTATTTATGAAAAATGCATTGCATGTAAATTTAGGAAAAATTGAATTTATTTTTTTTTTTTGGTAACACCAATGATTCCAGATTTATTCTGTAGTTTCTCAGAAATATTAAAATTTTCTTATATCTTTTATATCGCGTTGATAACATACTGTTCAAGGAAAAAATAACTTTCTTCACAAGAAGAAGAATCATTTTCTGTTTTTGTTCCTTAGTGTTGTGAATCCGATTCCATTTACCATATTGCTCTTTTATGTTGCAAAGATAAAAATAAAATTTAAAACGAATATCAATAAAATGTTACTTTAGCGAGAATAAATCTAATGTAAAGGGAGAGTAGATAAAACGGAAATATATATATAAGCAAAATCTGTAAAAGAAGAAGATCAAAAATAGAGACATCGAACGTAAAAAAGAGACATCACAAAACGTTGAAAAAGTGTTCAAAGTATGGAGAATCCTTCGGCAAGAGCAAAACTATTTCGTCGAATATAAACGGAGTGTCGTTAAACTTTTTAGTAAATACGAGCGGAATGTCGTCTTTTTAGTAAACTCTCAAAACTTGATATACTCTCAAAATATTTAAAAAATATATTTTATTTATTTTTATCTTGGAGTTGTTCGATCGCTTTTAAGAAATCATTTCATTGAAACATGGATGAGAAATTTTATATGTTGTTCTTTTTATTCTATCCTGTATGGCTTTTATTCACGAGAAATATAAAGAATAATCGTCGCGTTCATCTATACGTATTGTTCTCGGGATAAGCGATTTTCGTGAAGTTTTTGTCCTTTTATTTAGGACATAAAAAAATCAATTATTGAAAAGTTTGGGAAGTGTAACCGAACGTTTCATATACGCAGAGAAAAGAAACCGAGTTTTTATTACACTGAAAAAAAAATAGTCAATTTTAATAAATATTTAGTTGAATACTGCCAACTAAATATTTATTAAATATAAAGATATATGTTTGATACAAGAAATGTTAATTTGATTTAACAATTATTTTTTTATTGAATAAATATTTACTTACTGTAAGTAAATGTTTAGTTGGCAGTACTGAACTAAATATTTATTAAAATTAACTATATTATTTTCTCAGTGTAATTATTTTTATTAACAATTGATTAAATTTAATGAAAGAGTCGTTGGCCATAGAGATATATATATATATATAATCATTACGATAATTTAAATAATCTCCAATTTTTTATAAAATATTTCTTTCTTTTAAATTAAAGAATTATCGTGCAAATTATCCTGTATAATATAATTCTTATTTCGCTCAAGGTATTCATAGATCGTCACATCCATTGCACTTCCTTTCTTTACGTGAAAAGGGAGTACAGTCCTCGAGGCGATATTTTGTTATACACGGATGATGTTACCAAGCAGAAGTAAATGCATGCCTAGATTGCACGAGTGTAAATATACCGTTATAATGAAATCCTTATGTATGTCACGATAGTCCTATGATTTCTCGTGATTTAGACCAGTTGTAACAATAACTTTGACTTTAAACGAGACTTAAAACTCTGTTTTAAAGCCAAAAAGAGATAGGCAGAAAGAGTTTTAGCCTCGCTTAAACTCAAAGTAACATTGATGCAATCGGACTTTAAAGATATATCTCGAAAACTCTCACTTTGTTCTGTTACACGAGAAGCCATTCAATTTGATCGAACGCGAACAATTTAAAAAAATTTAACAGTGTAAGATAAAAAATTCTATTTAATGCCTGAACCATTGAACTTTATATTTTTGCGTATTGAAGGACTCTAAAATTTCATTTTAGATTCATATATAATTCCAATAAAGTGCGAAATTAATATAGGAAAAAGCCGAGTAGTACTAAATGCCTGAAACATTATTTTTATACCAAAATATTTTTTTATTCATATTTTTTTAAAA
>NW_017259229.1:508596-511881 GCF_001594045.1 Atta colombica | reverse complement strand
TTATAATATATTTATTTTTTATTTTGGTTATATAAACCTTATATTTATGAAAGAAACCAAGTCTTTCAAAACTGATATAATTTTCATGAACTCAATTTTCACATTCATTGCATTGAATCCAGTCTTCATTAAATTTTAAATTTTCTCCGCAAATGATGCAATTAATTTTTTCATCGCCTTGTTTTTTTTTTAAACTAAGGCTTTTTTATATTTGTTGATATTTAATTTTTTTATCTCTATCTAAAGATTCTCTCATACATCTGCCACATCGTTATTTACCCAAATAACACGCAATATAAAACAACATATGATATGAGCAATTTTAAAAAAGAAAGATTTTAAATTCATAACTAAAAGAATAATAAATACTGTTTATATTGGTAAACTAAAAACAATATTTGAGTTTAATAATGTGACTAGTTGGTGCAGTCAATTCTGTCCTGTATAGTGAAAATAACAGCTACAACAAAATATATACAATATCTTATAAACAACATTGCTTCTATTCTCTATGTGGAGAGATCCCAGCTCTCACATGGTGGACTTAAATATTTTGAACAATAATACTCTTGAAGCTTTCACAGGCACTTTCTATACAGAAATTATGCGTTTCGCGGGTTATCTACGTGTCCAAATCAATTCTTAAAACGTCAACGTTTCGTGAATATTGTAATTCACTTCATCAGGGCGAGAAGCAACCTAATACTTTGCCTGATATTTTGAACAATCTTTATCTTATATCAATTATACTATATTATTCAATATAACTCTTCCTTTATAAATTAATTACAACATAATAGATAATATCAGACAAAAATATAATGAATAAAGTAAAGTATAATATATGGCAGTGTTTTTACGATTATTAGATTTGAAATATCAATATAATAGCAATAACATAATTTTTTCTTAAAAAACAATGTTATGATCAGCAATTCGTCAGAAACGTTTTGAATAATTATTTTTAATTTTTTCATAACTGATTGATATTATATTTGAAATTTTCTTAATGATTCATCATTACAAATTATGTCATTAAAAACAAAAAGAAAGGAAACCTTTTCTCATGATGAATCGAGTCAATTTGAAGGCATAATGTCTTGAGAGAAGTTATATACTATCTGATGAAAATCTCGAAAGAAGCAAGCGATAGGGGTAGTAATACGGGATTGGTAAGCGGCTGGACCAATGATGAGGGAGGCTGCGCTGTGATTCGAGTTGTCGCAGGATATGTTTCACAAGTGCGAAACAGTCGGTACGCGTCTCTTGAGACGTTCGCGTATCTTCTTATCTTTGAGAACTCGCGAGAGAACCCTTATTCCGATC
Organism: Atta colombica; assembly: GCF_001594045.1. Lineage (NCBI taxonomy): Eukaryota > Metazoa > Arthropoda > Insecta > Hymenoptera > Formicidae > Atta > Atta colombica. The sequence goes on along the minus strand of NW_017259229.1, from coordinate 510,555 downwards.
GAAACAGTTATCATTATTACATGACGTTTTGCCCGATCTCTCGATCATTCCTATAATTTTCAAGTTCGGATTCTGTATTGAAATCACATTCGCGTTTTTTGGAATTAACTCATCTTTGATGAGTAATAAATAACATCATTTTCAGTAGAATTTGATGTAGTATGTATTTTAAATTAATTTTGCCAAAGAATAGTGTTAACTTTTGAATAACTTCATCTTTTTATTAAAGAAATTAAAATTGGTGAAATTAAAAACATTGAACTATTTCTTTAAATTATCATTCTATACGTTTGATACGACATTAACGTAAGTTTAAAAATTTGTCCACATTTGTTCAAAGAATGGAAGAGAGTTTAGCGAGAATGATTAATCTAAGTTCGAACTATTGAACGGGGAAAGAGATACTGGTAAGATTTTTAATATTATGATTGAATTATGATTAATTAAATCATGATAAAATGAATCCAAAAAATTAATAACGTGATTATGTCATTTAATCATTAATTATTTTAAACTATAATTATGATTTAATAATTGTTATTTTTTTATCGATTACGCGGACTTTTTATATATGTATAAATAAGAAATTTTTATTAAGAAATATTCAACACAATATTGCTTATTAAATATATTATTCTTTTCGGTTTATCTTAATGTTATATATTTTTTTCTACATTGACAATAATATTAGTTTACAAATTTTGGTAATAATTTTTAGTGTAAGAAAGGGAAAGTTTTTTAAAGCACTATTTTGGAACACTGAGTTTGAATCTGACTTAAAAAAGTTCCATTACATAGATTTTTTAACATATAGCACTCAATCAATTTTAAAATTTAGCATATAGATTTTTAAGATATAGCATTTCTTTTCGAATAATGTGAGTGCAATTAGTGATGAATAAGGTGGACGTTTCTATCAGGATTTTAAATAAATTTTAAATAATTGAGAAACATTAAAGGTATTGAGACAAATCAAAACATAATTAAGTGACTAAGAGTAGCTATTCTACACAAAATGTATAAATATAATATAATATAGCATAATATAGAATAAAACCATCTGGAATAATGAACATCCAGAATAAACTCGCCATATGCTCATTAGTCCAAATAAAGTTATACTATGCTATGGTGTACGTGCTATATTATGCATTTTGTAGGACAATCTTAATATGTGAAACCGCTTCAAATAAAGAATAAAAATTAAACTTTAATATTTCAGATTTGTTTTTTAATTTTAATAAAACTTTACTATAATATTTGAAAATATGTCTTTTCTTATATCTCAGAAATCGAACCTGATGGAAACGTTTTGATGACTGTAGATTCGGATTTAATATCGAAAATTATTCTAAAAACAATCTTTACATTATGTTTTTGTATAAAATCTTGTAAACGAAAGTCATAAAATCTTGTAAACGAGTGAATTTGAAAATACAACAAAATATTTCAATTACAAAACAAAATTGAAATTAAACATATCGTACGTGAGTCTTATTTACGTTTTTACTATTTAATCATTAGCCTTTCGCTTGTAAAAAAAAAGTTTTTTATCAATTCGTACCGTGAATCTAATACTCGTTAAACAAAAGTTTAATAGGGGTTTTTATTGAAGCAAGAAGTAGTTTGCTTTAATTCGTATAAAGTAATTTACTTTTAGCTTACTGATATATCAATAATATAGATAAAGATATATTCAATTTCCAGGCATTATAAAGATATTAAAAATTTTAAATTGCAGATAAAATTTCTGTTATAATAATATTAAACTTAAATAATATTAAATTAAATTTTATTATCATATTTGAATTCAAAAATAAGTTTTATTAAATATCACGCTTAATTTTATTTTGTATATTATTGCATTTTACATAAATTTTAAAGTTTATGCAGATATTAAATTTATGCGGCATTTCAAATTTTCATTTATTGCATTATAGTATTTCGTATTGACATTTA
>NW_017259229.1:507357-508496 GCF_001594045.1 Atta colombica | reverse complement strand
ATAATTTTATATATTGTATTCAATAAAATTATAATTTAATTGATTACAATATATAAAATTTTAAAAACTGATTGAAAGATTTAAGAATTAGATATGTACATATTTTTAATTGGACATCTTGAACCCCGAATATTATCTAATACTGATTATTAGTATTCCTAACAGCACACATGTAGAATCTGAAAATGTTCAAGAGATATTAATAAAGTATATATGTGTACATTAAAGTATATTTTATATTCTCAATGATAATTTAGTTCGACTTAATACGAAATTTATACAAAACACGTATTTATTTGAATCATTAGCAAATTATTTTTAGAAATAACTTTACCACCAGTGATTCTTCGCTGTTAAATTTAATTATAATTTAATGAAATCGTGTTTGTCATTACGGATTAATCATTATAGTAGAAAACATCTCACGTATCCCCTGCGAATTGAGCGAAACTAAGTTTGTCTTTATAATGATGGACTATTTATCCTGAAATTATATTAAATCGATATATAGATTCTCGCAAATTAATATAATGTAATAAAAATCATTTTTCTTTATAAAGTGTGATGCTAAACTCATCTAATACATATGAAAACTAAAATTACTGGCTACTAATCTTTTGAAGCTTTTAAAGTATATATCCATAATTACCTAGACTGTATAATTACCTAGATTGTAGAACTATCATGCTAATATAACTATTCACAATTTAAACATATTATTAATTGAAGTACGTATATCTGTAACTAATATATTGTTTCTTTAATAATTTTTTTTTTAAATAAGTTAAAGTTATTTATTAACACCGAAGAGGAGTTTAAGTTGCAATAGATGTATGTAGAATTTCTCATGTTAATAATAATTGAATATGCAATAATTTGGCCATCGGTTTGCGGATGTTAAATAAACAGAATAATGTTTGTAAAGTGATGAACTTGTTGATTGATATTCTGATTGACTAAATAAATTTGTGATACAAATTGATTTCATATGTGTATTTTCATATAGAAAGTCTAATCTAATGCTATATTCTGTTTTAGCCATTCATCTATTTATATGTATCACATTATATTCGATAATGTTATATTGTAAAGTCGACTTATTACATAACCAATATAACCAACAGTAGAGAATGATGCAT
>NW_017259229.1:506651-507257 GCF_001594045.1 Atta colombica | reverse complement strand
GATCAGAACGGATTGATATTTCGATGTAAGTATTGCTTTGTCTAAGTCTCATTACGTGAAATGACACTCACTTTTGCACGTGTTACATTCAACGAACGAGAAAGAGGTAGATAGAGAGATAGAGAGAGAGAGAGAGAGAGAGAGAGAGAGAGAGAATAGCCAATATTGCTATTAATTTTGAAGTAATATTATATAAATATACAATTATAATTGATACGTGTATATATCTACATTGATCAATTTCTATAAAATAAAATTTTCTAATTTTTCACAGTTTATGGAGGCTTTTTTTTTCATTTGAATAAATGATCATATACTAAAATATTCTGATCCATAAAATAGTTCTATTTTAGCGGTCTTAATCTGCTCACCATCGATTGTCCCATTTCAATGAGAAATCTCGAATGTGAATTTTGTGTAAAACGAACGTGAATTTTGTGATCATTCAAATCGTAATTAGATTATAACTTCACTGAATTTTTTAAATAAAAAGCTAATAGATTATATAAATTTATAAACAACGATTAAAATTTAACTAAAATCATCAGAATTATAAATTAGTTGCGGAATCTTAATATATATTTACTAATTAATTTTTTTTCAAAA
>NW_017259229.1:503364-506551 GCF_001594045.1 Atta colombica | reverse complement strand
TTAATTATATTAATTATATTTGTTAATCTTATTAATTTAATTTTACAAAGTTTTATACAAAAATTTCATATTAAATTATATTTATGAGCTTAGATAACAGAAAATGTAATTTATGATAAGTATAAATTTTCAAATCTATGTTTATATACTAATTGACTGACTATACAATGTGAGTTATTCTAGGAACTTATTTTTTTCTTGAATAATAAAATTACATACCATTTTTTTTAAACAGTCTCTAAATTTTTTAAATTGCTATATCAGAAAAACGTGTTGATTCTTAACTTGACCCTCTTTCACATGAAAGCTTAATAAGACCGTGAATATCGGTACGAATACTAATTGACTCTTTTATGTTCAATATGAAAAACGAATTTAATACTTAACTTAAAAAAAAAATATTAATAATCGTTATTTCTGATATAAAATACAAATAAAAAAAACACTTAATTTTGGAAATTAAATTTCATTAAATACTTAATTTTGGAAATTAAATTTCATTAAATACTTAGTTATTAGATTAAACACAGCAAACATTCACAACATTATCAAATCGTTATTATAAAAAACAATAATAAAAGTATATAAATTAAGTATATAAATTATAAAGGCGTTACTTTTCTATTCCCTGTTTTATTCCCTTTCTATATTTGTGACTGAGACTGGTTCATTCATTTCAAGTAAAAATTTTTCATTGTATGGTATTCATTGTACTATAATATATAAAATCTACATGTCTATAATTTTTAATACTATTATTATAAATTGAATATCTAATCAAAACAAATTAATTTTTGCTTATGGATAATAAAGATAGTAAATGTCAATACAGAAACTGAAGAGAATCATAAATTTAGCATATTATACATTGCTTCAATTGAAATTATTATATTTTTTTTTTATTTAAAAGAGTGCATATATATCGACAATATTCTTATCATCTCGTTTTAACGGAGTTCTTCAATCTGCATTTTTTTATATGAATAAAATCAAGCAATTTTTTGCTTCTAATTGAAATGTGATATGTGAATCCAAACTATAGGAACTATATTCTTTCCGCACAACAAAAAGAGAATATAATCCACAATTTACTTCAGAATCTTTCTCATTTATTTAAAAAGAAAGCGGAAGCATTATGCTCTAAGAAGGAAAAGAAAAGGAGATAGAAGAGCTTATTTACAGGGCGCTGCACACTTCTGTTGACTGCGTGGCAAACACTGGAACAAAAGCTTAGAGACACCGAGCAAAAAATGGGAATCCTGTTAGAAAAAAAATGGACAGCTTAAATGTTAACGGCAATAACACTCATGAATTTTGTAATGTTCAATACAAACATTTCGTGGCGCCTTACGGAGGTATGCTCCTTAATGATTTTGTCATTTTTCGCGTTTAATTCACGTTTAAGCAAATAGAGAGAAAGTATATTTTTAATTTGTCACTATATTTATCTCTTTACGTATTCTTCCACTAAAACATTTTCACTGATTTATTTTCGTACATAAATAAAGAAAATTGTTTATAAGAAACAAATTATTAATTTTTCTTATTAATTTTTTAAATCAAATTTAGAATTATATTAAATGCATTTCTCACAAATCGGAATAATAAATTTCATAAGACTTTAATAAGATGAATTTACATGCATGACAGAACATTTTGCAAAATGTTCTCTTATACATATGAATTTAACTTATTAAATTCTTATAAAATTACTCGATATGAAGATTGCGTATAAGACATAATTTTTTATAAAATAAAAGTAATCTAGACTTTCGATAAATTCAAAATATAAAAGTGAAATGATTTAATGGGAGTCGGCGCAGTAGATAATGCTCATTTTACTTTTATATCATAAATGTTTGTTATTGTTTTAATAAAAAATTGTTATATAATTTTTAAAAATTTCTATATAAATTTTAGAATTCATCTGATTTTTTGAGATTTCTATTTTCTAGAAAATTAAAAAAATTATTATACTAATTGAGATACTTTTCAAAAATGTTAAGAAAATCTTTTTTTTAATTTTTCTGTATAAATTTTGAAATATTCTAATGTGTTTTATTTTATAATTTCTGAAAAAAGAGAGAAAGTATAATATATGAAATCTTAAGAAGTGCCAAATAACTTTTCCAGCAATTTTTATAAATTTAAAATATCAAGAATTTTTATAAAAATGTTATGAGATATTGTAAGATTTTTTTATCAGGATAATTATAACAAAAAAGATAATAGATAAACAGTGCAATATTCTTTATCAAAAATTGTTGAGAAAAAAATTGTTTTTTAAAACATTGAATTATTTGATTGAACATGTTTTATAAAATTCATTGCTTTTTTAAAACCTAATTTGTTAGAAATTCTTTCTGTAACATCTACTGATTTACACACGTAATATTAGTTGCATTATAATCGACTCTTTTGCGAGAATTGCGCTGCTCCTTTAATATTTTTTAGAGCTCTGGTGTAATCCGGTATGGGACTCATTACTCTGTTGGCTGCCAACGAAAGCCTCTACTACGGCAAAACAGCAATGCCCCTTCGTGGATGGATTTGATACGACTAGTAAGTAAATGAAGCTTGATTTCAATGTAGATCTCAATTTTTCTGATAATCTAACATTGATATTGTTTGAGTTGACAATGGATTGTGGATAGCTATATGTAGATATATTCATTTATTGTAATTTTAATGTCTGTTAAATGATAGTTTCTGTCATTTTTCAAGCCATTAGCATAATAAAAAAAATTATTCAAATCGAATAAAAATTTCTGTAGTTAGCAAGTTTTAAAGACGAATTAATTGGAGAGTATATTTAGATCGTAAATTAAATTTCACTTTTTTTTTTTAGAAGAAGAGAAAAGTGAATATTGGCATAAAAAACTTAATATTTGGAATATAAAATAGATTCTGACTTGAATCCTTTTTCCGTTGTGCCCTTTATAATTCCTAGATATTTAGTGAAATTTATGAAATTGATTTCTCAACGAGTAAAAACATGTGAAAAATATTTTTAAAAATCTTTTTCCTTGCACGTTTTTCTTGCATGTTTTTCTTGCATATTTTGTGAAAATTATTTGAAAAATAGATATTGGAAAAACTGATGTATATTTTAATAATATAATATAAAGCTAAAAACATTTTTAATGTTTCAATCCTTTTTAATTTTTATTATTTTTCACTTTTTTAC
>NW_017259229.1:493719-503284 GCF_001594045.1 Atta colombica | reverse complement strand
ACTTGATTATTTTAGTTATTGTAAATTAATTTTTTATATATTTAAAAATTTATATATATATATATATATATATATGTATGTATTATTTTTCCATGCCAAATATCAGATATTAATATTGGATATTATCAGTGAATATTAATTAAAAAGAATCAGACAGAAAATTAGACAATTTTTTAATAAATCATTAACAAATAAGCTTATTTTCAAAGATCTAGTAAGTACTTATGTTTAAAAGATTATAAGAGTTTGCATTATCTAGCTGTTCGTATGCGTAATTTGCAGATTTAATTATAGAAGTATTGTAAATTATATTGTTTGGAAAAAAAAATTTCATAGAAAGAATTGAGGATAAGAATACGTCACAATACTTCCTCTTTAATGTATAAGAACAAGACGAGTTTAAACATGTTTTCACAAATATTTCACACAGACGGACAAATTTTAATCATAATTTTGAAATTATGTTGGAAATGATATTATCAAATTTTTTTTATTATACAACAATATTTTATATAAAAATAAAAATGCCATGAATAAAATCATGTATTCCATGTTTTATTTCTATTTTATAATTTAATCCCAAATTAATTATATTATTTGTGAAAAATAAACTAAACAATCTTTTAATTAATTTACAAATAAAATATACGATAAAATTGTTGAAATTGAAAATCAAAGGTACACACTGAAAGAAATATTTTTAGAATTTGTGACTATTCTTATATGTTATCATAATTATAACAATTACTATAATAATGTTAGTAATAAGAACTATATAGTTCCATTAACAAATATATATATAGTTAGTAAAAAATTACAATTATAATTGTTATTAAAATGATTGCAATTACTATATATATTTACAGTTACTATAGTTACAATCTTTTTAAAGTTGCCAATTGTATATATTTGTTGATATAACGATACATACAATTATTATTATTATCATTATAGTAATAATATTAAACATTTTTCTCTCAGTGATACATTAATAAATGATGCAAATCGCATCATTTATTAATGTATCACTGTAATTTAAGTAGCGAGAAGTGTCAATATTTTAAATTAATTCAATTTTTTACTTCAATTTAAAAATTGAATTAATTTGAAGAAATCTTTTACTTTTTATGTTTCCGCTTTAGGGAAGAAGTTATATGATTATACACTGTACATAAGAATTTTATATCGTCGCAATTATGTATTATAGATCTTATTGCGATAGGTATTATTAATTTCAAGTAAAATTGTGATAAAAAGTCACATTTTTCACTATACAATGCAATCGCGTTTTCTAGTGGATAAAATGAATTTTTAAGAGCGATAATGCAGTAATGAGAGAGATGTTGCAGATGCATTCGTGTCCAAAACAACGCAATTCTTTGAAGACGAGAAACTTCTTGAAGGCCTTCGCACATTACTAATTATTCGAAAATATTGAGTTATATTGAAAAATATGTGTATCGAAAATACTTCGAGAATTTTCAACAATTTGTTTTATCGAAAATTTAAATCAAGACGGAAGTAATTATTCATTGAAAATAAATTCTCGATTTTTATTCGAAATATTTAGTATTGAATATGATTGAACAGAAGTTCTTCGCAGCGACGCGATAATAAATACAAAGAGATTTGTCCGCCCCTGATATATTTTTCCTGAAGTACTTTAATCGTATTCAGTAGCATCGCGAACTGCAAATGCGTCGTGAAATGAAGTTTTTAAATGTTGCTGTATTATCACCTTTTCTTTATAACATTATTTTTAAAAAATTACTTTACATAATTTATCTAAATGAAGTGGGATAATATAATAATCTTTGACAATAAAATAATGTATTTTGTTGATATTATTATTTACTTGTATTTACTTGTATTATTTACTTGTATTTACTAGTATTTACTTGTTCAAAATATTTATATACTTTTACATTTAACATTGCTAATTAATGCATAGCAATTTTTAGTATCCACTAAATACTAATTTAGTGTAGTGCAAATGAATGAATTCGTTATAGATGTTTTATTGTCATACATCGTCTTTAAGAAACCAAGCAGAGCAAAAAGGTAAAAATAATGACCTTCAGCGCACTTTTGAATTTCTGAAATGACGAATTAAAGCGTTTGTATCTATATATACATATAATAAATTAAAATACTTTCATTCATTATTTATGAAAAAAATAATCGATGGTTTCATGAATAGAAATATTTTATTTTTAATAATTGTAAAATTACAGTAACAGAAACTATGAGAAAATCTATCTTTATTTATTTAATGTAATGGATTGTATATATTAAATGTTTTTATTTTAACAACAATTAATGTTTGAACAGAACTTTATGTAGCACAAATTATGTAGTTAAGAGAGAAAGAAGGACAGATTTTACACAAATTAAACATTTCATAATTAATTTTTAGACAATAATTTTCCTATCCTTTATTATACACAATGAATTAACTGGATTAATTTACTTTACAAGCATATAAAAATTATTAAATGATTTTTACATTATACTTTAACATATTTTGAAAATATTCGTAAGATTGTATTTAAAAAAATTGTATACAAATATTATAACTAATTATTTCCTGTTCCTGGTATTTCCAAGAAAAGAAACCAATTAATCGTGTGTACTAAAAGTTACCCGAGAAAAATGTTTTTAAATTAAATTCGTTTTATATCAAAATTAATTAATAGAAAATGTTACAAGTATATATATAATTTATTATTTATTTAAAAAAATAAATAATTTATCTGAAAATAAATTATCTGAAATTAAGATATGCCATTATTAAACATTTTCCTTAACGGTTAATTTAAAGATCGAGAAATTTAAGGCGCATAATTTTTTATTTATTAGATATCTCATAACGTCTATTATTAACATTTTTATCATCTTTTTTTTTTTAAAAAGACAGAATAATAAAAGATGGAAGAAAACCATTATACTTGTATAAATACTTGTATTTAATTAGCACTCTTTTGATTTTAAAATTCAATCGAAAATTTTTAAGGTAATATATAAATCTATATAAAGATAAAAATATGAAAGAAACTCTTTTAAAGAAATTCTTTTATACAAGATAAAATCTTAGCGTTCATAACGGATGCAATTAGAGGTGTTTAATCATTGGCAAAGGATTCTCAAATAGCGCCATTATTCGTCTCTTATACTATATGTTGTATGTATATGTGCAACATATGTTGAATAGTGTGGAAAGCGCAGTCATGGACTACCCTTCAATTTTCCAAGCTTTAAGAAATCTTTAAGATAAAAGAGGACTACATGATGTCGTCTTCTTCCTGTTTCCTTTAATCTCGTGGAATATCCATTGAATGCATCATTCTTTTTGTTCACATTACAGCACGCTTCAATATGAAAATTTCTTGAATAAAAGCTTGATTTTTAATTCAATATGTAACAGAATCTCGTATTATATTTAACATAAAATATGATGAAATTCTGTTATGTATAGAAGAGATATCACTTTCAGCGTAAAATCATAGATTGTATGTCATAATATTTTTATCACGTATGAAACGTCTGTTAAAAATGCGTTTTATAATGATAAGATTCCTTTTTAATTATTAATTAATTCCTTTTTTTTTTAAAGTAAAACGTCTCTATAAAGGTATGTTCTTATTGAAGAAATAGGGAAACATTGGAAATATATTCTAAAATAGTGAGTTTATAAACTCAAAAAATTGACCGATAATTTTTGATATCTTATAATAGCAAATAACATCAACTTATTTTTTGAATAATTTATGTATTATTGCACATTTAAACGCACGCTTATTTAATATTATTATAATCTAATAAAAGTAGTAAGAGAAATAATGACTGAATAAAAATGTAGATCAAATGAAGATGCAACTGAAATATTTCTAGTGATGTCATTGGATTTTCATATCCTCTTGAATCTCGCATATTTTTCCAGAATCCGTAGAGAAGAAATGCGGATACAATGGACGGTGGGAGACACAAAATGGCACAAACATGAACGAGAAAGTGTTCATTGGTTGGGCGAATTACACTACCTGCTTAACACCAGAAATGCTACGGCTACACTACAGAGTCTACAATAATAATGTCGAGGGCGAGGTAAATTTCATGTTTTGAATATTTTGATACACCTGTCAAAAATAATGACAATATTGTGCATTTAAGGAATTGCAATGTAACAAATCTAAATAGTTTAAATCGAGTTAAAAATGGTTATATGTATAATTATATATACATTAAATTACATGTATAAAAATTATATGTTGTATCTCTAAAAATTAGTTTTCCAATTAAATTACAAACTCGACGTAAGATACTTCGAAAACATGACATGTGCAGAAATTTGAAAAAGCAACAAGTTTTTTTTCAATTTCAGAATATTAAAGGATTAAAAAATAATAGTAATAATTTTTAAATAAAAGAACATGACAATTAATTACTATTCTTAATCGATTTCGATATATAGCACAAATAAAAATTCATTCTTTAATCATAATTAATTAATTCAAATTTTAAAATTGTTAATTTACTTTATTTATTAAAATATAAATAAAATTGAATATTTTATAAAAATAATTTTTTTCTTTAAACATAAAAAAACTTTTATTTATTTAATTGTAAACATGATCTTCTTAATTATTATTTAATATAATTTTTAAGAATTAACTAAGATTACAATTAAATTTAACTTTTTATATTTGAAAGCTTTATAACTGACGTTTCATTTAATGTTTTAACGTGACTAAAAAGTAAAATAAATCAACATTTACATATAAAATAAACATTACATACAAAATTGAAGTAGTATGATAAAACACTTCTAACGCATCTATCATTTTAGGTATTTCTATGTTCCATTTTTGCGTTTTATTTTAAAGCCGTTTAATGGTTATTATTCTACAATGTGTTTTTTATTTTTTGTTTCTTACTTTTGCTATTTTTTACATCTTGTTTTTTTGTTTCTTACCCGGCTTTATGTTGCGAGATAGAGTAAAGTATACCCGAGATAGAATAAAGTTAACGAACTTCGGAAGAAACAGGAAACACGTAGCAACAAATTAAATTGTCGATAAAACGGTTGCAAAAGGGAAAAAAGCAAGAGACAGGAAATAAAGAGCACATTATAAAATGGATTTTATAGTATAATTAATATTTTATTTAATATTTTAACATAATAGATCAAAAGCTGATAAACCAAATTTATATCAAGTTGGCGCCACAAAATTTTAAATAAACAACGTACAAAAGAAGCAGTAAAACGTTTTTAACATGTTCATTGTTTTTTTTTATTTTACAATAGATACTCCTATTGTTTCTGTGTATTGTTTGGACAAACTGTAATCTTTGTGAATGCTACGATGATAAAAATTGCGGCTATACATCTCGTTAATTTGCTTTTTAATCTTTCGCTCCCTCTTCCTGATCTCTTACTTATTCAGTTTTTTTTTTATTTGAAATACGTGTTTTTATGCAACTATTTTGTACTGTTATCGTTCTTTCTGAACATATGAATATTTTCGCTATCATGTTATTTATACCTCACCATATCTTCATATACGCTCTATGTTTTATTTACAATATTTTGATTTTATACCTTTGTGTATTTATTCTAACTGTCGTTTATTCGCATCTAGGATTGATATTATTAATTTTTTCGTCTTTTGAAATGACTTTTATAAATACTGGAAAAAAATTATGGTAAATTTTATTTTTCTTTACAACCCTACGCTGTATACATTATAAATATTGATAATTGAATATTATCAAATATTAGAATTTCATTATAAATATAGATTTATAGATGTTTGAAAAATTATATGGATGGATGGAGTTATTAATTAATAAAATTAAAAATATGTTGACCGATTAATTAAAGAAAATTTGACAAATATAAAAAAATATATTTATTTGCTATGTAAAATAATAATTGACAAATTGTTCTTTCTGTATTGTTAAGAATTATAGTTAAAAAAAGTTAGAAAAGTTTTTTCTATCTATTTGTATAAATATGTAATATAAGTCGCATGTTGTACAAAAAAATTTCTGTGAAGTTTTCTCTATAAAGAAATACATCACAAATATGTTTTCATTACATCGGAGTATAAAATTTCATTACAATCGACTACTTTGTTCTCTTTTTCCAGATGAAAATGGAAATAGCCGAGAAGACGCGCACTCTTGAATTTGTCGGTCTCAGTATATCTCTGGTGGCTTTGCTTGCTTCTCTGGTGATTTTCTGTCGATTTAGGTGAGTAAAAAATTTCAAAAAGTGATTTCGAGTATTTTATTTGTGTGAAGAAACTTGGTTCAAGTGACAAACAGTGGTTAGTTCCTTTAAGCTCCTTTAAACTCCATAAAACTTGCAATTAAAAAGTAACTTAATTTTTAATTCGGTTTTCAGTATTACAGAATCTTATAAGAGAATTTGCGAGAAAGTTTTATTTTATCTATTTCTTCTAAGATTTCTTCTAAGATTTTAAAGAAGTTTCTTTCTAATTGCGGAAAGAATTATAAAAAGACTTAAAAATAAAATTGTAATAAAAAAGTATCGAAAAAAATCAATCAGTATTCTTAACAAAAAGAGATTTCTCAATAACCATACAGTTATTTGTGTATTATATATCTAATATTTAATGAATAATTACTTTTAGAAGTCATTGATTTAATAAAAAATAATTGCGTAAAGTTACGTCCGGCGTATAACTATTCCTGTAGAGTCGCTGTCACTTTGCATAAATTTACATCTAAAGTAGTTAAACGATTAAAATTAATGCTAAACGGTCTTTACGTCTAATTTTCTAGATCGTTGCGAAACACGAGGACCAGAATTCACAAGAATCTCTTTGTCGCCATGATCGTGCAAGTGCTGATCAGATTAATGTTGTACATAGACATCGCGATCTATCGTGGGAAATCGCACGGCATACAACGAGGAATAGGAAATACCGTAAGATACAATGAGATTATTTTACTTTTATAACTGAAGCACAAGGCGAAAGATTATTTCCTTATTCTTTTTCACGGAGATTTAATGTTATTATTTATTTTTGCGATTCCATTTTTTTTATTTTTATCGCGTATTATTTCCTAATATAATTACGAGATGAGAGCGATTTTAGTAAAATCTATATTTTAATGCAAATAAAGTCTCTCCGCGAAGCCCGGAAACGAGCTAGAGATTTTATAGAAATTTGGATTTTATACATATATATATATATATATATAAAATCTATATATATAGATCTCATTATAAATTCAAATGTCGTGTTCAGACATCACTTTTTTTGCTTGTAGAGAAATTGCATTATTTACATTTACATGTAAACCCATAAAACGAGATATACTTTTTACCTCTTTTACAGCCGGTATTGTGTGAGGCCAGTTACGTATTACTGGAATACGTCAAGACTGCGATGTTTATGTGGATGTTCATAGAGGGTCTGTTTTTGCACAACATGGTGACTGGTACGTATTCAGGAATGTGACACGGCTTTATGTACGTCGCGCATGAAAGCCACATTAATAAATAATTAGAATGATGATATGTAGAAAGCGAGTATTTCTAGAATTTTTGCGTAATCGTAATTATAAAGTAGTAAATAACTCGTTAGTTCTGGCATAACAATAAATCGGGTAAGAAATCTTTTCTTATCCGAATTATTTACATAAATGTGAAAATGTTCAAAGTGTGTATTTTATTTTGTCCATATATAAGTATACTTATACCACAATAATCACAATAAATATTGCTACACGCGTTTAATATCTAAATCATATTTTAAACAATTCTTATCCTATACAAAAGACTGTTTAATATGATCTGATTTTTTTCTATCATTGACAGATTAATCAGCTTTAAAAAAATATTTTAATTCAAATTTTAATTTAATGATTTTCACTTGTTGTTTAATTTAATGATTATAATTTCGCATTTTGATTATAATTTTACAGTGACGGTTTTTCAAGAAACGTCTTATTATCGGATGTATCGATTCATTGGATGGGGATGTCCAGTACTGATGACCTCGGCTTGGGCCATTGTTATGGCATTTTATTATCATCCGAAATCAAAGTAAGTTGCAGATTATTTGCTTAAATACTGGGATTTGCTTAAATATTTTTTATAACTTTTATTTGGATATTAACGTTTGACTTGTTGGTCACAATATGGATATACAATTGCAAAATATTAATAATATATTACAGTCGTAAAACATAAGCACAAAATTTACATTTAGATTTACTGAAGAAGACTTAAAGCAAAAGTTGAAATTTGTATTTATAAATATTAAATTATGAATTTTGAAATATTAGATTTCCTAGATGTTGGTCGGGGTACAATTTATCATCTTACTTTTGGATTCTCGAAGGACCTAGATTCGCAGTGATCTTGGTGAGCAAATCATAACGAATTTTTAATAATCGGTTAAGGAAAAAAGAATCAATCAAACTCGTTTAAGTTATATTATATATACAATATATAATATATATATATATATATAAAATGTAATTTAAAATAAGTGTGATCGATTCTATAATATGTGTGATAATTATGTAGATATATAAAAACATTCATGGAGTTATGAATTCATAGATAATTGCAACTATTTGTTATTGTATTAACAATTTTTTTCTCGTTTAATAAAATTATAACGTATGTAATTCATTCCTTGAAAGAAACATGCTATCAGGCGATGGAAAAATACAGTTTACATTATATCTAATAATCAATTTAAAATTGTGAATAAGTTCTAGCTCATGTATTTCTTCTCATTATTTTCTTTCAGCTCAACTTTTTATTCTTGCTGAATATTATAAGAGTGCTTGTGATTAAATTACGGCAAAGTCATACAAGCGAAATTGAACAAGTTCTGTAAGTACAT
Organism: Atta colombica; assembly: GCF_001594045.1. NCBI lineage: Eukaryota > Metazoa > Arthropoda > Insecta > Hymenoptera > Formicidae > Atta > Atta colombica. The sequence goes on along the minus strand of NW_017259229.1, from coordinate 494,396 downwards.
AAATAAATTAGAATTTCTCCAAAGAACCAAATAAATTCAGAATTTCAGTCTCATTTTCAAACTTAGAAATTTCTAATTTCTCGCAAAATTTAAAAAATTAATCGATTACTTTAAACCAACAAAATATTATCTATTTTATTTACTTTAGAAATATAAAAATTTACATTGCAAAGGATTTTTACTAAAATCTTTCTGCGTGATATTGCGTGATTTGCATGTTAATTTGATTCTTTTTCGCTTATTTATTCATACAATTTTAATTGAATTTTTCATGTTTGATTTTTGTATACAAGAATCTATGTACGCGATTGTTAACCAGTTTATCAGTTTCGTTAAAAAAAACATAATTGACAGCTGACAATTGTGCATCGAAAGTAACTCTAATTTGAATTGCTGTCGATGTCATGTAAATGTTGACAATAATCTTATGTCATAATCTGACGTAAATGTCAGTTTTGCATTACATATCTTTTATAACATAATCCGCCTATTTATCCATATGTACAGTCAGTCTATTTCAGTCATTTCTTTTTATGTTGCCTTGAATTGTATAATTGTTTTGAATGATATATTTTTAGAGATCTTCCATGCTTTACTTCAGTCAGTCTGAAATAGATTTCATTTAAATCGAAAACTTAATTAATTTTTTAATTCGAAAGAAATACTTGATTGTTCTA
>NW_017259229.1:471370-493556 GCF_001594045.1 Atta colombica | reverse complement strand
CAATATTTTTTATTAATAAAATAATAAATGTTATATTACAAAATTTTATTACAAAAGGTTATATTACAAAATAATGATTTCAATATTTCTCTCAATAGTTCAATAAATATGTTTCTGATGATTACATTATAAATGAAAAACGTCGAGCAAGCACAAATATTCGCGTAAAACATGTAGTTAAATAAAAGTATCAAAATAATTTTTTACTGTACTCAGGAAAGCCGTAAGGGCAGCCGTAGTACTTTTACCATTATTAGGCATTACTAACGTGCTCTTCATGATCGAAGCACCGTTGGATAACGTAAGCAAGTTCGCTGTGTGGTCCTACTCCACTCATTTCCTGCGATCGTTTCAGGGCCTTTTCATCGCAATGCTTTATTGTTTTCTTAATGGCGAAGTGAGTAGATTCCATTTAGAAACATTATCTCAATCATATTTGAAATTAATATTATTTTATGATTAATCTTATTAATTGTAGAATTTACTAGTCTTAGAATTTACTAGTATATTTGAGTAACTGTTACAAGATTATTTTTCACTTATTTTTATAAATGATATTATTTTATCAGTTAGTAATTTGTTATAAACTTATAATTTTATAGATATAATTTTATAGATATCTTTTTTAAAACTTATTTAATATAAATTTAATAATTAAATAAGGGACATAATAAGTTATGTTTTATTTATTCACTAAGTTTTTATAATAAAATAAAATTAAAATTAGTTGAAAAAAATCTAGATTTAATTAAAAATTAAAAATAATATGATAAGCAGAGAAAAAATCAAACACTCTAAGGCATTCTGCCCTGCTTATAAAGAAATCTTTTGCTTCTCTCTCTCTCTCTCTCTCTCTCTCTCTCTCTCTCTCTCTCTCTCTCTCTGTATAATATCATAAACTCTGTATAATAACATAAATTAGATTTTTTTAATTAAAGCATTAATTTCTGTTCTTATAAAGAAAAAGAAAAAGAGAAGAGATATAAGAGTTTTATATATTTCATTTGCTTAGGTAAGACTCGCTTTGGATAAAACTATTACCGTTTATCTTTCTCTAAGAGGAGGTGACTTGCAAACTAGAAGACAGTCGACTCTTAGCGGCGGTCAACCTCAGCGAATAACTTCGGGTAAGTACAAAAATCAATCCATTTTTAAAACGAATATTTGTTTGAAAGTATACATTTTATATTAAAACAAGCGACAAAAATTCGAATAGCAAACAATTTTTTCTCTAATGAGAATCATGTTAAGCTTTTTAAAAATTGATTTCGCATTATTATCTGTCGAAGACATAGAATATTCCATCGAATAAATATCCGTAGAAAAAAGAAGTACAAATTCTGCTTCGGGGTAGTCAAGAAAATAGCACGAATAATCTAATTTAGCGTTTATTTTTCAATTTTTTTCAATTCGTGGCACATTATACTTACATATAATGAGCCAAATTTATTAAGGTAGTCATTAATTCACATTCTTTAATGCTCAATATAGATTTATTATCAGATATTTTTAATATGACATTTAGAAATAAAAAATGAAGTTTTAAAGTTTTAATAATATTTTATTATTTTAAAAATAATTCTATTGCAATGATTGCAAAACTCGATTTAATTAAAATAAAGATAAAATAACATAATATAATATAAAAAGTAACATAACATAATTTAGATAATTTTTACATTTTTACATTTTTACATTTTTTACTTCACTCGCTTGGTTACTTGTTTATTTCTTAATTTTTTGTGTTTCTTTTTATTTCTCTAAAATTTTCGCTACTTGGAGCACGTCGGTGTACCGTAGAATATTGATTGAAAAATTCTGGCCTGAACACTTGTTGAATATTTATAATTGATACTTGTAAATTATTTACATTTGCAATGCGATCTATAATGCTGAAGTATTATCTGACAAATTAAAATTCTTTATAATTTAAAAAGATATATGATAACTTTAAAAGACAAGCAATTATTGCTTTATTCGATGCGTATTTATAAATGCTTATTCCCTCTATCAAAATATTTTTCATTTGTAGAATAATTTTTAGTAAATTTCATATTATTGTGCGATGCTATTACATATAATACTATATAAAGGCAATTGCAATATGTTATTTGTACAATTCCCATTAATGTATTTTGGATGGTCGCAGTTTAACAGTTCTGTGGAAATCTTCTATAATGTCGGATTACGGAATAATTTTTTTAATATCGCCGAATGCTATTTATTAATGAGATGACTGAGAGTACATGTTTCTCCTTCAAATGGAGATTTCAAACGCTTTAAAATGCTTTTTAAAATATCATTCTCTGATCATTTTTTTTTGCAAAAAAACGTAACTTTGCACAATTTTTTTCAGCACTAATTTTAAATGATCTTTTAGTTTGTTGAGTAACATATAATAAATTTAATTATTATAAAAAGCTTATTCATTGCGATAAATTATTTTTTTGAAACCTTTGAAAATAATTGATAGTTTTTCATTTTCAATAATCACAATATAGTCAAACGTTAATCGTAAATTTTTTATTAATGGATTGATAATTTATTTATAGAATTAGTATAATTAAAAAAAAATACAAAAGGCAATATGTCAGATGAACACAAAAAGATTACGACCCAAGTAATATGTACCTATTTTTATATTTCTATTCAAGAATCTTCCAGTCCATCTTCCAATCAATAATTCTTATAATATCGTTAAATAAATAATGATATCACAAAAATACATTTTGCAATATAAAAAAAATTTTTATTCAAAAATTTTATACTGCTTGACTCAAAATATCTTTATATAGTAATTATTAATTATATATGTATATTTTAAGCTTTAGCAGCATCAACTTTAAAAAAAGTATTTTGCTTACATATTACAAAACAATTTGATTTATTATTTAAAAGCGTTCTATAACAATAGAAGTTCTTAGTATATCCATTTAAAAATAAGTATTTCTTTTCTGTAATACTGTCATATTTATCGGATCACTGGAGTAGATAATCGTATTCGAGCGACGTTATTGCCCTATCATAATAAATTGAATTCCTTCTTGGACATCGACACAAAGAATTTATATCAGAGCTCTTCAATTTTTACGTTATCTCTCTTCCTTCTTTCCCTCTTTAGGTTTTTGAGGTAGATCATAATATCATACTATGATATACTTTGTATGATTGCCTCTGTAAGTCAGAAATCTAATCGGAGGAAAAAGGAAGACGGATTTCATAACATAAAATGCCCGAGTTGTGGAAGGCTCCTTACATATTAATGATAAAATTTTCCCTGAAAATTATATATTAATCTTCAAAACATTAAATTGTCTCATTCTTACGTAAAATACGAAGGAAATACGGAAAGATATTTATCACTTTTCATATTTGTTCCTTGTATTTTTTCTTAATTTTTTTCTTAAATTTTGTAGAAAATTTGATTTGTGCAAAATTTAGCTTTGTTATAGAATTTGAATAAAAGCGCTATTCCCAATATATTTGCTATTCTTGTATTACAGTGATCGAGATGGAAGAGGAAGAAACGAGACCTATTGGGTTGATGAGACTGTGCTGTCGGGGTGAAAATATCCCGCCACCGGATCGATCTGTCGAGTAAGTAATAATTGAGAAAGGCCTCAAAAATCAGCGTCGATTTGTCTATTCTCTAATCTTACATAATTCCACTTTGTGTTACAGAATACAAGAACAGAGACATGAAAAAAATTGAATGCGTACTTTCTCGAGATATTTAGGAGCTACATTCTGATATATTAATATTGTACAAAGAATAATATTGTATAGAGAATAATTATTTTTATTTCTTAGTGCTTTAATTTCGTTCGCCCTCCCCCCCCCTCTCCTGCTTACTTGCGCAAGGAAGATAATAAGTTCCCTAGCATAATTTACGTTGAACATTTCCGATGTGCAAGCAATTATGTAGCAATATTTGCTAATGTATTTAGTATCAATTGTAACTTTAATGCTGTTTATATTTTTTATCTATCAAGTAAACAAATATGAAACAAATTTGTCTTTTATATCTCACTTTCAGAACGAGAAAATTCCAGCGTAGGAAAAGATGAAAGAAAATGACAATGTATTAAAATTCTCAAGATTACATCCAGCTTGTAGATACTATTGAAGTAATAGCTTTTGCTCTACCGCTTTTTATCTTTTGTTATTTCTAGTCTTAATATCTCCCGTGAATAGAACTTATCTAAAGCCAAATAGAGATTACTTTATCTTTTGCTTTATAATTAGAGCTATGTTATCAAGTTAAAGTTAAATTTGTTTTTAATCAAATTGTAATCGTTTTTTGAAAAAATTTAGGATTGAATTGAAAAGAAATATTAGAAAGAAATGTTTTAAATAGAATATTATTCTTTAAATTTCAAAAGTTAATTAAAGGCTCTGATTTGAAATATAATTTAGCTTGAAATTATATCTTGTACATGTGGTTTGCAAAAATGTAATTTTCTTAAACTGATTTCTATAAAAAACAATATTTCTTCACGTTTCAGGACAACAATTTAATCATAGTAAACGCGTAAATCTCTCGTCTGGAAGTCAATCTGACAGTAAAATAATTTCTTGGATCGTTATCAACTACATTTGGATTTTCGATCAAAGCAAACCGATTTTCCTTTGATGCAGAGTGACATAATATGCATTACATCACAGTAATTGAGGCGGAATTTTCTCATAAGAATCTACATTAAGCTAATCTTGAAGTCCGGTAATGTAATGGAATCTATAACATTTTCTCTTGAAATTATGTAAATCAGTGATGCCCAAATTTTCCTAAATAGATTATAAACATTTCAAAAATTTCTTTTCTGTTATACTTAAATAAAGCAATGTTTATTTGGAATAATTAAATGAATTAATATTTATTACATTACCTTATTTTAATTTACATAATTTTTAAGATATTATAGATTATTTTCATAATTTTTTAAGCTAAAATTAAACTGCCACATATTCTCATTTAATTTTGATTATATTTGGAATTACAATGTATTGTAAAAAAGAGTTACGATATGAATCATTTGGACAGCACTGATATAATCTGTATTCAGTAATTATCAAATAATGCGATTTTAAAATTCGTTTTAAATCAAATTACTCTAAGATAATTTAATCATTTAGCAAAATAATTAAAAAATTGAAAGTTATTTTAATGACAAAATTAATACTTACAAAAATATTTTATTTATTACTAAGTTATAACTATAATTTTATTTTAATATAAAATTTAATATAAAATTGATTTATAAAACTTAATTGATATATTTAATATTGATATGAAAAATGAAAAATATTTTATGTGATAGCTTCTGAGAAAACTTTAAAAGAGAAACTGTAAATTTGATATAGAATTTATATTTGAAAAAATAGAGTTAGCGCAGTTTAATTTTAATAAAATACCGTATTTTTGTAATAAATCAAGTCACTGTAATTGGGAATGATATAACGCGTAATTCATTTTTTTAATCATGGAAAATTTGGAGCAAAAGAGAATAGTCGAGGATCACAGAAAACGGAAATCCGGCTTACTAAAAGATTCTGTCTATGTCAAAGGAAGCTATCAAATGTGATTTGACCTCGACTAAAATTGTTTACTCGTTATCCAGCAGAAACCTGCTCTTTGATACTTATAATTAGTGGCACGGATCAAACATTTGCAACTAAACTGTGCAGTTAAACTATGAAGTTTAAAGGTTGCGCTATCAAGAAACTTTGTAAAATACTTTAATTAATTCTAATTAAATCTGATTAATATCTAAGATATGGAATATAGAAAATTAAAAATCTTAACATGTTTCATTTAGTATCCGGCCAGGTATTGTTTTTTTATGTGTGTTAGATTATTGCAATTTTTGGATAAATTTGATATCTTATCAAATATATCGAATGATATAATTTTGTTAAAAAATTAATTTAGGGCCGACTTTCAAACTTCTGAACAGAAAATTTCTGAAAAAATTATAACCTTGCGATCTGATGAAACATTCTCCAAACATATAACAATGTATAAATGGAATATTTAACAATTATTTGTACTTCCAGTTGCAGTCCGGGAATCGCCGATTCTATTTTTGAAGACATGAAATCGTGCACCATTTAAAATATTTATTCTTTTTCGCGTCGCGAAGATTCCCAGGCAATGTAATTCCAAAGTTTAAAATCGAAACATATAAGACGTTTTTTAGACAGTTCTTTAGACAAGAAAAAAAAAGATATTTATAAGATCTTTTAGATATCTTTAAAACGTCTTATATCCTGATTTTGAATTTTATATTGTCTAGAATTTTTTTTATAAATAAATGAATAAGAGCAACTGATACTAACTTTCAATTATGAAATGGATTGTTGGCAGTTATTAATTGTAAATTTAATTAGATAATGTTCTCAATTAAATTAATTTACAGGATGTTCATATGTACTTATTATTATGTAATAAATTAATTTTAATTGTAAATGAAGTTTCACATTATAAAGAGATTATTCACATATTCGTCTGTATTAATATCATATTAGTGTTAATTATTAGTTTATTTTCATTAAATTGATCGATAAATTCATGACTACTATTTCTCTTCGTAATCTAGAAGAAAAGAAAATACCTATACATGAAAATGTATGTATAATACCATTTCTTATGACTAACTTTATCAATTAAACGTAGCAAATGTCCAATTTCCAATTTATTAATTTCAACTAAATTAAATTAAATATTACTTCCATTTTTTATAATATGAATTGTTTTATAATATTTAAATTTAATAAAAAAATTTTAATAAAAAGAAAAATATATAATTTAGTTAGTGGTCAGAAATATATAATTTAATTTAAAAAATATATGAAGAATACAAATAAAACTAACTTTGAAACATTTTGGTAATTAATAAGTATATAGCATTCACAAAGTGACAAGATAAAAATACAAATAGATTATTCCTAAACAAGTTTTATTGTGTCACATCACAATATACATAGAAAAATGTCCTAAAGTACAAAATTTTCTACGAAGGAACATCGATTTTTGTCCTTAAAATGTAATATAAAATTTTATTTTTAATTTTGTTGTAAAACGAGAGCTTAAGCCGTCATACATTACGAGATACATTGCGTTGTTGTGGTGAGTAGTTATATTTCTTCAAGTCCTCTATCAAATCAAGTTTATATATTTCATATGTTGATCATAATATCTCTAACACATCTAAATATCTCCCGGTCTTCAGTTTTGTAAACTTTTTGCAATTTTTCATCTTCAAAGACATTTAACGTACATATGTTTCAACAACAAGAAATCCATAAAATGGACTCTTGATATTTAACAACAAATTAATGTTTAAATAACGGGCAATGGAAAATAATAATTGCACGATAATTCATGTTCATGATAATTCACTATTATTTAACAATTATATTTCTGGATTCTTTACATTGAATTAAAACAAAACAAAATTGGACGTTTCGATTCCATTCCATCTTCAGCGATGTACAGATAGTAAAATGATTATCCATTAATCAGTACAAAGCAACAATAATAGATTCAGTCTCAGTTTGCAATAGATAGAGCCTCTCCAATTGCTAATTTGAACTATTTGAAAAGTATAATTGTTAGTTTATTCTTAAAGTAAATGAACAAAGAACAAAGTAATAAATAAATAAAATAAAACAGTTACAGAAAAAACAAATTTCAAATTCACTCGTGTAACTACAATTGTAAAAAAGTAGTTAACACGTATGTTTCACGTTAAATATAATATTACATTAATATTATATTGTCTTACCATAACATATTGTACAAATATTAATTAGTAATTACCTCCATTAATATCACAAATTAAATAATTGTATTAAGTTATATGTTATCTCTGATATTTTCTTCTTGCACGATTTAAAGATATCTTAAGATCGATGATTCAAAACGGAGAATCTTTTTCTGATCTCCGCATCTAAAATCTAAGTAAGTCTTCTAGATAGTTTACGGCCGAGTCACAATGAGAAGTCGTAAAAGAGATCTATGAAAGGACGGATTTTGTAACCCTTCATTATCGTATTATCATTGTTCATTCAATTAGCAAGTAATTATTGATAATTCTAATCTTGATTAAAGGATTTTATTGAATTATTTCTTCGCGAATTAACGTAACACAACTTGTCTACAATTGTAATAATTATAATAACTGGTGTCTACTTAAATGATATATTCTACGTCGTAAAGACTATCACAGATACGTTCTAAAAGCCTACAATTTTTATTTGCGCGTTAAGTCGATTAACGTTCGTAAAAAGAAATTCCATTAAAGTTTGCTAGTGTGTACCCTGTACAAATTGATTAATTAACTATAATTGGTCTAATCTCTCATTAACTTCTCATTAACGATGAAAAAATCATATTGTCTAATCTCTCAGTACGAATGTTGAAGAAATTTTTCTCTTTAATTCTCCCCCTCCTTTAATCTTTTAAATTATGTTTGTTTACGAAAAGAAAGATTTTGCTGAAGTATTTGAAAATTTAGCTAGATATATTCTGATGAAAAGATTCTCATAATATTAAAAGTCTCATTATATAGTCTCATAATATTAAAAAATTTTTATATTCAAATTTATGCAGATTTCCTAGCGAGAAATGAACTTATTGAATTAATGTCAATCGATGTCGAATCAATGATCAATTTACGGTTGTTTTTTGTTCTGATAAAATATAAATTTTCTTAGTTCTTTTTGAAAATTATTGAATTAGAAATCTTAGAAATCGTAGATATTTCAGAATTTTCACATAAATATTTACATAAAGAATTCTAAAAAAGATGTTGACTTTTTCAGCACTTCTCTTATTTCACTATATATATACAAAATTTTTTTAATTATATAAAATTTATAAAAAATTCTAAAACTTATTTAAAAAATTAGAAAAATTATATAAGAAATTTTTACCAGGATACAGATCTAAAAATAATTATGTCGGATCATGTGAATAATTATTTTGAATTATCAAATTGATTGACTTTAAAAACTTTTAGCAGCATTATCATCATGCTTAAACATCCTAGTCCTTAGTCCTTTTTTAAAGTATTTTAATGACCCCACATTATTTTAAATTATCTGTATCTATCTTACTTTTTATATAATTTATTTTATATACTTCAGCAAAAACCTTTCTTTTAATTTTTGTCTTCAGAAATTATCGGAACTCGTCATGGAAACTTTTCTCGGTGTCTACCATTTTGCTGTCGAGAAATAAATCCATCTTACTCAGAATTTCCAGAAGATCCAGTTTTCCGTCTAAATTCGTGTCCGACAGGGTGATCAAATGTTGAGCTTCTTGAATAGCATGTCTGGGATTTCGCGGATCGATATACATCTACAAGAAAAATTTTAGTTTTATCATAAAATCTAAAAAATGTATTTTTACGTAATTAAAAAAAGATATTTGTAGCAATTCTTAGAAATGTATAAAATATGTTTCAATTTTTCGACATTTAATTTTAAAGCGATTATAAATGTTTAAAAGTAGACTCTCGCAACATATTTTGTAAAAATTGCTTTCCTCTTCTGAGCATTCATATGTACTGTCGATCAAAAGTTTAAAGCCACATATACAAGATTTAAAAATAGTGCTGTTCGTTCATCGAACCGCGGAATTGTGCATCTCCCTTCGTCCCTTATTAATATATTTACGCTCTATTACTCACCAACAGTTCAGTTCGATCCGCTTTCCCGTTTTTATTCTTGTCAATCAGATGTCGAAACTCCTTACGCCTGTCTTCGCTGCCTCCTATCGCTTGCTGTCGATCTTCGCGTAAATCTAGACCGACCCCTTCTGATGGTAAATCCGAAAACTCATCTTCTGTTAGTTGCTCGTCTCCGTCCCGATCTAAAGATACATGGACCACGGTTATCGTCAATTTGTTAATTAAAAATAAAATAAAAATAGAGGAGACAATTCCCTACCGAATTTTTCAAAGAGGTCTTCTACCATTTGCAAAAGAGCTCTGTGACTGCTCTCGGGATGTGTGAAAGCGAGAAATTCGTCTAGAGCTAACTTTTCGGGATCGTTCCTAGCAGCTTCAGCCCATCGCGCTCGATCCCTCATTATGCTCTCTTTTAATGTTCTCGGCATCTCGCTATGCTTCTTGTCGTGGGAATTTATGTATGTCTCGGAGAAACCATGGGTTCTCAGAAAATAAGCGTGATATTCTTCCCATGATACCTCACCTGCAATAAATATTGAGAAGCAGTCAATAATATTGAATATTTTATTAATATTTTCCGGAAATTTTAGAATATTCTCAAAATACTTGTGATATGTTCAATTGAGGCTCATAATTCTAGAAAAGTCCATAAAATGTTTTTTCAGATTATTATTGAATAGTCTTACAATATTCTTTGACGATTTAATGGAACATATTCTATAGCATTTCCTAAATAAGTAAAGCAATTATTAATTACTGAATTAAATATGTTACAAATAGTCTTAGAATGTCCTGCTTTGTACGTATCTTTTAAGAATAATCCAAAATTCTAAGAAAACCTTTATAAAATTTATAGAATGTAACTGTGTTATCCGGATACATACTAGATTTTACTGTTTTTTTTATTTTTCTGAGATCATATGAACCGTCACAAGAATTTCTTTCTCCAACAGTTAAATTTTTAAAATAAAAATAAAATAAAATAAATTATAATAAGAAATAAATAATAATAATAAATTAGTTTAATATAATCAATTATGTATTCATATACAATATATCTATTAAATTATAACTATATATTGTATCTATGTATAAATATTAATTATTTATTATTAATCAACTAATTTGTCAAACAATAAATTAATTAATAAACTCAAAGAGATTAAGTAAGTGTGTTTTATCATATTAATTTTACGCTATAAATACAATATGCACCCATATTATAGCGAAAATGTGGTTTCCTTTGATATTTCGTGTCAATATTTAATTCAACAGATCAAAATAAAAATGTAGAAATTACACTCGTCAATTATTCTTGTGCAATGCTACATGTCGTAGATTGAAAACCATTCGTCCCGAATACAATGTCATCGGAAAATAAAGCCATTCACGTGAATAACGTTAGTTAAGCTCCAATTGATTTTAATTAACACTTGTGCAAACCGCACTGCAATCAGCTACATACCATTTCTAGGATTGTTGTCGATTGCAGTGAATAGACCGACGTTCTCTCGCATGGCGCGCGTGATATGCTCAGTGATTTTTGCATGGATCCATTTGGCTAGTTCCTGGATATCCAACAATTCGTTCTCGTCCGTGTCTGCTCGCCGGAAAATGTCCTCGAGAAGGCTTCTCGGATCCTGACGATTTTCCACCTCTACAATTTGTATGGTCTCGTCGTTGCCGCGTCGATCGATTCCCGCATCCTTGTAACCTGCCAAGTTCTTTTTATCGGCCGTTACGGCCTCCAACTCGAAGAACAAGCTATCCATCGCGGCTCCCTCTTTATCCCGGTTGCTCGGGGTCGATAAACTTTTCAGAGGCACGCTTTTGTTGTACTTGACAAATAGAAGCGACATATAAATCACAAGCGGCACCAGGATGGTCCAACGCAGGAACCGTAGACACGTCAATTCCTGCTTGCAGAATGCTCTTCGTACCTTTTGAGGAAATTTAATCTTCACTTCTTCTAGTAAGTTTAATTTATGTTATTAAAGAAAAAATATAAGTAAGTAGAAATAAGGTTGCAAATATGGATAATTATTTAGATATAGAAGAATAAAGAAATCATATTTTTTAAAGAACTATCAGTGAATAATAGTAGGTTAAACTCTAAACTGTTATTAAATAAAATCAAATTAAATAAAGAAGCATCAGATCGAAATTAAAATAGATCTTGGTATATCTAATAATATTTAAGTAAATCTAATTTTTAAAAACATCTTCCAGTTATACAAATTGCGCGTCAATTACTATCAGATTGTAAAATGCAATCATAAGTTGGAACTGAAGTAATAATATTACAAATTAAATTGATTATCAATTTAATAGTATGTGTGTGTATGTGTGTGTGTGATGCAAATAAGCATCTTACAATATTGCACAAAATTTGTTGAGAAAAATATTAGTTCAGAATCAGTGAATAATGCGATAAAAAATTCAGATTGACATAGAATTCAGATACAAATTATAGATTAATGGATTAGTAATTATTTAAATAAAATGGCATTATTTAATTATAATCAAAAACATATTAGAAATACTAATAATATTAAATTAACAATAGCAACAATGTTAAATTTCAGAAATATCAGTAAATAATTTAAATAAAAGATAATATTTGACGTATAAATGTAATAAAATTGAGGGTCTTTATAAAAGTTAGTACTTTTAATTATATAAATATATTTTTATATTAGGAAAATTACAATAATAGTTATATATTTATAATTTTTACGTTAAATGTACAAATTTTTATAATATTATATATTTTTATAATATATCACGTATATTCTATTTTTATGTTCATATATGTATTAATAACGTATATGTAAATATATTTTTAATAGAATCCCAAAAAAATAACAACTTACTATACTTGTAATTTTACTATACATAATTTTTTTTACAATGTAACACTCCGGTAAAACGTTAATGATTTCGTTCTTACTCACAAGATGAGCTAGATACATCTTGGCTACGTAACACGGTGACCCGAACCGCTTTCTAATTCCCTCTTCGTTTTCTCCGTCAACCGTGAGCCGGCGAAATTTCCAATTTTCTCGACTCCATGCAGCGAGGATCGATCTGTCGTCTATCCGTCACTACCGCGCGCGTCTGCATATATAATCAAACGTGAAGACACCCTTCGATTGTCAATGATAAACAGGCAAAGGGTTAATCGCAGATCGGAGGACGTGGAGCAATTCTCCCGGCGAGAGCTATGTAGCAATCTCCTTTAATCGTCCTGAGAAATTAAATCCCTCACCATCAAGACGAAACACCTTACACGCCAAGTCGGACACCCTCGATAGAACACTGACGATTCGAGCGCGACTCCGCGCATCTCCGTTTCACGTAGAATTCGAAGACGAATTGACGATTTCACGAGTTTCCACTGTCATAGAGAATGGATCTGATTCGTATCAACGTCGTGGATGTCTTGCGAGCGCGGACAGGCGGCCTCACTTCGCGGAGAAACAGCCGTACGCTGCCAGACGGGCCGCACACCGCGTATTGATCCACTTTCACTGTCTCGTTCTCCTTCTCTCTTCTCTCCACAATAACATAAACGATGTTTCACATACGTTCACTATGTACTCAGATACTTTAACGGGACAATGATACTTGTACTCGGTCGATACCAGATGTCTCGATATCATTTTCAATATGCAAAACTATCTAACGGAAAACTATCTAACGGAAATGTTTTATTTTGTTATTACATCAAGTAGAATAGAATTTGTCTGATTAGATGATAGCTTCTTATAGAAATTTAATACTGGAAGGTAGAGATTAATTATTTACTTTGAGTTATTCAGTGCTTTTAGTAATTAAAATAAGTAATTATTATCTTCCATTATTAAATTGGCTAATATTAACATAGATTCTAATATAGATTTCTATAAAGAGCTATAAAGAATTTCCATGTAACCGAAATCTTTTTTTATTTTCAAATACGGTCAAAGTAATTCTAAAATAAATTATTTTAATAGCTTAATGTTCCGAGTTACTGAAAGAGACTTTAAAAAAGGTTTCTTATTATTAAATCATTTATAAATTTCATTTATAAGGAAATATTTAATTCAAGATAGTTGATTATTAATTGATGATTTTCATTAATCATGAATTAAAGAAAAAGTTCATGCGAGTAGATGTTAGATAGTCTTGTGTAAAAAATGATTAATAAAATAAAGATACAAGTTAGTAATTTTAATCCTTATTTTGGATCATCTTCAGTATAATATTGAACAATTAATAAAAGAACTATTTCGTTTCATAATAAAATCAGTAGAATTGTCAAAATTTTTACACACGACTATTTAGTGGGCTTATAGATTCACATAAACTTGTCTTTTAATTTATTTCTAGAGTCTAAGATTATCACACATAAAATGATAAGCTGCACAATCATAGCATAAGGTCATTGGACTGAATATTTTATATAAATTAACATGATGTTTTTATGACGAATATTCATTAATCCAAGGATTTTATATTATTTTTATGCATTTTATGTCATTCTGTATGTGGCTTTTATTTTTTTATATAATATTTCATCGTTATAATTCATCGTATAATTACTAAATCGATTTTTAAGATTATAATTATTGTTCCACGTTTTTAAATATTTTAAATATTTGATCTATATTTTTAAATATTTCTTGTTCCACATGTATTTACAAAAAACAAGTACATAATATTTTAACATTTACTTTAATCCACTATTCAAAAACATTCATCAAATATGCTTGTCTTGTTAATAAATTATGCGAAAGCAAAGATAAAAGTACAATGGAATAGTCAAACATTTTTAGTACGCACTGAGTGTATCTGTCTTCATGAAATAAGAATTCTTAAAGCGAAATAATATGCAAGGTGTAGAATAATAAAGTAATTCCGAAAGTAAAATCGTTCATATATCAAATAAAAAGAAAGAAAAAAAACTTAAATAATCTTTTCTGATTTATTTAATATTTAATAATGAAAGTAGAATTATGGTTATTTAACGACGTATTTTTATGATATATAATATATAAATACGCTGAATACACATATAATCTAAATTTCTTGCTATCTTGTGTTTATATGGGAAATTAGCTAGGAAAGTCAAATCACATTAGTCAGAACATTATAAAAAGATGCGCAAAAAATAATACAAATGCGTGTAACGTTTTATTCGGCACATTATATAATAATATTTTTAATAATAAAAAATTCTCTCTCGCTTGCTCCGTCGTGGTAATATTTTTGGAGAAAAAATTTCAAATCGCCGCAATATCTGTTATTTTGTCAGTTATTTTGTCAGTTACTCACTCTCGGATCGCTTTGCGCAGAAAGAAAAATGTTCATCAGGTATTAAAAAAATAAAACTCTCTGTATATATATATATAATTCTGTCAAACTACCTTTGTATTGATTATAATTAACTAAATTAATCTCGTGGTGCTATATAGTATTGCAGAACCCTGGATATTCTACTCAACAAGCGCACAAATAGGAACGCAGAGTGTGTCTTGAACAATATCCGGTAAACAGCAAATAATATAATATTACATGAATATTATAATTTCTCATTTAACAATATAAATTGTAATATAACAGATATTATACGATAATTATATTATTGAGTATTATAATATTGTGTAACGTTACTGTTAATTGATGTTTACTGGGTATAGCTATCTTTGAACTAATACTGGCAAGAAAAACTGTAGAATTATGAACAATTCTTTCCAGAACGAGTAAAGAGACCTCTACTCGTTCTAGGCTTGGAAAGAATTAGAGAAGGACTACATTTTTCTTTAAATGTTTCTGCAATATTTGTCGATGCAGTCTGAGAACGGATTTTTACGCCCTTTCGAAATGGCGAACCCTCTAGGGAT
The DNA here is from genome assembly GCF_001594045.1 of Atta colombica. Lineage (NCBI taxonomy): Eukaryota > Metazoa > Arthropoda > Insecta > Hymenoptera > Formicidae > Atta > Atta colombica. The sequence continues at coordinate 477,979 of NW_017259229.1, read as the reverse complement.
AAATATCCTGTTGGACAATTCGTCCTTTCGATCATTTGATATATCATTCGATGAATCGTTCGCAGAACTAGATTACTTTCTCGCGGGCTCGGTATCTATTTTTTTTATCGGGTTCCCCCGATTCATGTGATTTTCACTGATGATCTCTCGCAAGAAGGTCATTTCTTGCAAACTTCCGTTTGCCGAGGCTTTTCGTCTTCCATTTCGAGACCGAAGTTCGCGATACCTTGGACATTTGTGGAGGCGCAAGGTTTCGTCTGTATGCGGAACACGGCTGCGATCGGCGGGCTCAGGAAATCCTGATCAATGTCGGCGGGATTTTGTGCGCCCGTCGCAAAACTCACCGCCAAGCCTACCAGCATGGTCAACATGCAACCGATTGCGCTATACCATAGATAACTGGTCTGTAAATCATATCACGCGTAAGATTTATCTCATTTATCAATATAATAATCTTAAATAAATCTGTCCTTTTGCATAAAGAAATTAATGTGAAATAAGTCGATAAATTATACGAAAAAAACAATAAATTGAATACTTAGCAAGAAAAATTAAAGTTTAAAATAAATAAATCTGTTTACGACGTATAGGTAATTGTGCAAAGTCTAATAAATTAAAATATAAAATTAAATAAATAAGTTAAAAATGTTGATCTCAAACATTTCATACTTTACTAATAAGCATTTAATTGCAGAAATTGCAATTTTAATTTATTCTTATAGTGAATTGAAATTCTGAGAGATAATTACGTGTAATACAACGTAATTACGAACCATGCCTTTGAAAAGACAAATCTCACCTTGTATATAGACGAAATTTCATCATTGAAGTTGTGCTCGAATTGATTGAGCACAATTGTGGTCTCATTTATGCAAGGACAACCTGCAATCGATATAGGCTTGCTATCCAATCGAATCTGTCCGTTTACAGCCGCAATTTGGGCACCTAATCCAATCCATAGGACGACTATTAAACTCGTGATGGCACCTACTATTGCTCCTTTAGCATTAGCCCATGGTACAAACATACCCAAGGAGAATAATCCTAGAGTCACCCCGCCAACCATGCCGTTAAAAGATAGCGCAACCTAAGAATTACAACGACTTTGTCAATAATGCTTTTCGAGTTCACAATGTGTAATTTAATGTGCAAATAACAGCGCGATAAGAAAGAAAAGATGAAATTCCTTCTTCGAACTTATAAAAATATAAATCATACGCATCGTATGAAATAATGATATTGTATGGAAAGAGAGAATTACGCTTAAAAAATTTTTATTATATTTCTTTAAATTTTTCTTAGAATATTTTATCTATTTTCAGAATTTTTGTATAATTTCTGTAATAATTTTAATAATTGCTTTATAATTATTTGAAAAATTTCTCAATTTTTTTAAATTGGAACATTTCAAAAAGCTAAAGTCTACATCTTTTATAGAATCTACATCTTTTATAGAATTCTTTATGTATATGAATTAAAATGCAAATTCAAAGATTTTTCGAATACACGAAAAACGCAAGCAAAACATGTAAATTACCTGCAAGACGCTACCAAGACGCTCGATGATGAAGACCAGCGCGAAACTGAGAGCTCCAAAAAATATGCTAATCCATCTGGCGTAAATGGCACCTTTACTTGCTGGCAAGTCCATTTGGAAGAGTCCGCGAAGAATATCTTCGCAGGTTATCGCTGCTAATGAGTTTAAGGCACTCGCCACAGTTCTGAAAATACAATTCAAGATATTTTCAAATGAAATTCAATGACTTCTCGAGCTTTAGTTCAGAATAAATTTATTTCCCATTAGATATATTAATTGTATATTAATTGTTTGCTTGAAATGTTCTACGAACCCGAGAGACGCGGCGAAGATACCAGCTACGAAGAATCCGGGCATTCCACGAAATCCCCCCAAGAAATTCATCACATACAGCGGAAGTATTTGATCCTGGCCGCTTATATATCCGGCTGTTAAAGGATCACAGTCTTTGTAAGCGCTATACAGCACCATTCCAGTCAGAAAATTCACGCTATAAATTACGATCATACTGAACGCAGACACCCACAATGCTCTGTAAGAAACGTCATTTAATTAATAAACTAAAAAATAAAGACAAATTGTATAAATTGTATAAATAATATTGTTTGCCCGATAATTAAATTCATTTTCGTTACAAATATTTTGTTAAACGCAGTTGATATATTATGTGTATTATTGTAAAGACAATTAGGTAAAATCAAAGTCAGACATTAATAAGATTAACATATTTAATAAAAATTAATTAAGTTATTACATAATTAGATTATTATATATTGAGAGACATACTAAATTTTCTAAAAGACAAATTATGCAAATTTCTGAACTTGATAGCACTTTCTTAAGTAGAATCGATATATGTTGCTAATGACAATTAAGTAAGGTCGAAAGATCAGATATTACCATTTACGAGAATTTAGATCTTCAAAAGAATTCTTATCGTAATAAATCATAGACGTAGATTAAATGGAATGACATCATTTCGCATGCAAGTCAATATTCTTAATTTGCAAATTCAATCATTAATAATATATCAATGTTGTACTATTTAAACGTAGAAAACTTTGAAAAATAAAAATTTGGGTTGCTAGCTTTCAATTTGTTTGTCAAATTTTTTATAAGTAAGTATATTTTTCTATTATATTTCTTTATCCACTTTCATTCTTTTTCTTTTACAAAAACTTTAAACAATGACCACACAAATTGATTTCGTATAAACACTTACATCCTTACTTGTGAGATGCTCTCGACACTAAGATATTTTTGGACGGACGCCTGGTTGCTACAGAACATGGTGGTCCAGTAGAAAGTACCACCGATCACAACACTCCAGAAGCTATGCCGTACTGTAGGACTAGGATCCATATTAAAAAATTCCATCCGGCCAGATTTTGCGTTCTTTTCCCAAACGCTCGTAATTCCGTTCTCCCAGGATAATCCGTAGCCCAAGATGAGGAATAATGAGCCAATAAGAACGGCGGCTTGGAAAGTATCGGTCATTATCACGGCTTTCATACCACCCTATCAATCATACAATATATAATAGCAAAAAAAAAAATATATATATATATATATATATATATGTGTGTATGTGTGTATGTATATAATAGTAATATGTGTAAAAAGAAACACAAACCTGTGAGGCGTAGAAAATGCAGACCATATAGACTAGAGTGACGGCTATGTAAGTATTTAGACCCGTAACTGCAAATTAAAAAACATTTATTATTTACATTCTATATAATAATGAAATATTTAATTGTATACTATATCTATAAATTTTATAATAATTTAAAATTTGATTATATTTAAGATTTTATCTTTACAATTATCTTTTATTCTCTCATAATACAACATAATAGGATTATATAAACTATGTTATCAGCTATCTACTTCAACACTGACAATGAGAGAAAATTTTTTGGTACTTGTAATTATAATTATTATAATTATGATTTTGACAATATCGGTCACGGATGATTACCAAGTCAACATGTTAAAGGATTAACAAACCGTTATATAACCATTAGTCATTACTCACCGTGACTTAATGCTAATGCAGGTGCATACACTGCTACTGACGTGTATAATACCATTTGCAACATATATAAGGCGCTTGAGAGTAATCGGCAGTTTCGGTCGAAGCGCAATTGTAGATATTCGTAACTCGATGTCAGCCTTAATTTTATGAACACCGGCAGGTACAAACGAGAAGTGATCGGTACTACGAGTATGAAAGAAAGGCACGTCATCCAGAATTGAGTACCCTGCAATAAAAACAATAAGTAACTGTAGTTACAAATGAGTCACTGAGAGTTTAGGATACGATTTGTGTGTGTGTGTGTGTGTGTGTGTGTGTGTGTGTGTGTGTTGACAAATTTTATAATAAAAATAATTATATATACAATTTTAAATTTTAAGAATTCAACAATAGTTTTTGAAATGATCTTTGAAAAAGGCCGTAATAATGTTTCAGAAATTTTTAATTTCTGGATTTTTCAGTCTTCGCAATTGTCCTTGTAAAAAATTCAAATTTTGACATTCAAAACTGTGATACATTCACTCAACCAGATGATTAACTTGCGTTTTTCGTGCAGTGAAGCACAATTGACATTGCGAGATTGCAGATCAATAGTGTTTTTAAGTTTTTTTTAAATATTACGTTTTTATTTGTACCGCTGATGATGGTCTAAAGAAGGGCCGAAATGTTCAGTTTGATTGTCAATGCCATCATGATAGTGATGTATTAAAATAAGCATTATATGTTTATAGTCATTATTTGTTTAACTAATTACCTATTTGACTCTTTATTGCCCTTTATTTTTATATTTAATATCTTGCAAAAATAATAAGAGTCCTTAGTAAGTAAGTAAAATATTTTTTTATATTTTTGAGTTAGTATCTTTTATTTTCTAAATTTGTTTGAAAAAACTTATAAAATTTAGAAAAGTTTTTAAAGTATTTAAAAGAAATCTTTATAAATTTAAAATACTTATAAAATTTTTTTTAAATATAAATTTTTTTCACTTTTCAAGATTATAACACACTTTAAGAATTTGTCGTCGAACCTGTCCGTACATCTCCGCGGGATTCCCCAGAAGTTCGATGGCCGTGATGAAGCTGGCGGCCAAGGACATCGCCGTAGGGATTGTGCCCATGCTGGAGCCACCCAGCAAAAAATCTTGGCAAGTCTCCTGTTTTTTGGAGAAGAAACCGTAAAAAGTGCCGATTAGACAAGAGACCAGCAGCATCATGGCGAGCACGGTGTAATCTGCCCATGAGAAATAGTGAAGCAGGGTGGGATGATCCGCGTGACACTTCTCCTCGGCACTTTTTATGCGCCGTTGCTCCGCAGACGACGCCGATAGGAAGAGGAACAGGACGAGAAGATGTTGTCGCATTTTCTGAAAGTATAATTCCAATAACTTCTCGTATTTTATATATTGTATTTTATTTATGCACATTTATTCTGTTTATAATTCTCGATCAAGGTAATATTTTTCGCAATAAAATTACATATAGATTTTAAAATGCTTAAAATCTTTATTAGCATAAAATGATTGACATTTTTATTAGCATTATTAAATATTTATGAGCATAAATATTTAAAAATTGCTTATCAATTTAAAATTGTAATATTATTATTCCAACTTCGACTTAGGGCTGTGTTTCAAGATCAATAAATTTGTTAGCACACAGTTAGCGTGAATTAAAAATTGTAAAAAGTCACAAGAAATATTATTAGGTACCGTCTTGATCAATCATGGTATTACAACAAATAGTAAATATTTAAAAAAAATCGACATGTTATTTAGAAATCTACAAGTCATCAGTTTAATCACACAGAATATATACTCTCTCTTGGCGATTGTCAGTTTTAATTACATTATTATTTATTTGTTGATCATGCTGTATGAATAATTATCAGTCAATTATTATGATTTATTTTATTTATAATTTATATAAAATATTTTATAATTTTATCACATGACTGCGTACCAATAAATTTTACGCATGTCAAATAGAATTCTGAACATGTAAATATTTGAAATACTGATTAATTTATTTAAAAAATCATCCAGTATTAGAAATTAATGTAAGAATGTTTATGTTAAATTTGCAGAAGGATCAGAAGTTGTTTAATACGATTTATAAGTGTTTTAACAACACTCATAAAAATTGATACAAAACTGTTTCAATTAATTCTTTCGTTTGACATCGTTCACCTTAAATTTAAATCTTATCAATCACGTCAAAGATATATGGTGATTCAAACGTCATCGGTATAAAATTGATCGAAATATCAATTAATTCAAATCAATGTGTCAATATATTGTTAGTGAATGGCATGGAAAATTTACGAAGTGCTAAAAAGGAATGTGAATTTAGTCATGTTTATACTATTCATAATTTTGCAAATTTAGCAAAAAATTACATTATTTATCCATATTTGTCACAATTCTAGAATAGAATAATTACTTAAAAAATCATAATTTATCAAATTTATTATAAATAATTACCAAGAAAAGATATAAAGTTTAACCTCGATATTCAGATATCGAGGTTAAATTTTAATAAATTCTATTTAATAAATTAAATAGATACAAAGATCAAATTAAAAATTATAATTTTCAGATCTAAGCAAAAGCAAATGCGAAGCAGTCTCATGAAGTAAATATTTATAACATTAATTTACATAAAAGCCTGAATAATTAGAATAGAAAAGCATCCTCATCAAGAAAAACATGTAATTTATTGTAATTGTCTATCGACAATTAATTTGTTGCATAATGTAAAAAACGAGAAAATGCAATATAATGATCGATGTGTGTTAGTTTAATGATATTTGTGAATGACTATAGACAATAATTACAAGCAACTATCATCAATATTGTTGTAATTATTGATTAAGACATATGTTAAAGCTACTTAGAATTATAACTCATATGTTAAAACCGGTTGTTTCAATATCGAAATGTAACCTGCTAAGTCACAGATAAAACCATTTATTCTTAATTTTTTAATTTTATTTAAATATAATAAAATTTATAAACAAAGTTTCTTAATCACTTAAA
>NW_017259229.1:463207-471270 GCF_001594045.1 Atta colombica | reverse complement strand
ATTATATTAATTTTAAAATTATAAAAAAAATGTTGCAGCAGCATAACTTTATTTTTAAAAAAATTAATGAAATTTAAATTAAGGAAAAGTCTTAAAGATTAAAATCTTTAATCTTTCGAAAGATCAATATGTTTTTTGAGTTTCTGCGAATTCTGTGCAAGTGGTGATTTTTACATAAAAAACAAAAAATTATAAACTGGACAAAATGGAAAATTTTTTTCTCACTTTGTTGGCCTGTTACGTGTTCAAAAAAAAACTTACAAAAATTGTCGACTTCTTAACGCAAAAGCTCAAAGTTTTCTTTACAGAATTGTTTTTAAAGAATGTTAATAAAATTTAATCCAACAGCATTTCGTACGTGAAGCGATAAAATATTGAAACTCATTATTTTACGCTGAAAATACGCCAAGAGCAATTATATAAATAATAACAAATAGGTACATAAAGCAAACATATTTTTAAAAAAATATTTTTTTTAATGCAGGAATTTATTATAAAAATAAATAATTTGATGTAAACATGCAAATACGCAAGCTGATTTGACACATAATATTTATAGAAATTGCAAAAAACAAAGATAAAATAGAATTTCCCTAAAGTTGCACTCTCCATCGTATCATACTAACTTAATTGCATCAGAAATGTTAAAAGAGAAAGCGAGCAATCGTGGATTTGAAAGTTTATTCAGAATTCTTTTCGATATATTTTAATTAAATCCTGGTAAAAAAGATTCTTACAATATCTTAAAGTATAATAATATATCTTAGTATTTTATAATCTAACATTTAAAAAAAATTTTTATATTTTAAATTTAAAAGATTTTTAAAAGAATCCTCTAAAGTTTCTTGTTTAGATTTTATAAGTTTCCTTTGGAAATTAAAGAATAAGAAATTTTAGAAATCTCAGAAAATATTTTAGAATTCGTACTTATATGTAAAGAATTTTAGAAAAATTCTTCGCAGATAAAATTTTGCCAATTTTTCTATAATAAATTGCTAAAATATATTGTAACTAAATTATCAATAAAATGAGTTCTCATTTGATGCAATATTGTAAAAAAAAGCACGTAAACTACATATAATTTCAACAATTGCTATAAAAAATGTATTAGTTAGTAGACAATAATTTGGCAAAATTGTGACAACTGTTATTCATTATTATATAGAAATACAAATACGATTTTTAGCAATATGCAAAAAAAAATTTGATTCAACAAATATTTTTGTTATTATAATGGTAATGTGACGGTTTTCGCAATTACTAGCAAATGGATTTTGCTAGTTTGCTTTTGCACGAAATGTTATTTAAGAATTGATGTTGCTAAAATTTCACAATCTGAGAAATTTTAAAAAGTTTTTAAAAAGTTATAAACTTATACAAAAAATATTGAAAAATTTGTATTTGTAAAAATCTAAATAATTTTATTAAAAAATTATAAAAATTACATTTAAGAATTCTGAAAAATTCTGAAATGTATGTAGTATTCTGAAAAATTATACATATAAAATATTCTAAGAAAAATTTTTACCAGGAAAAATACTCGTAAAAAAAAGACTTGTGAAATGAATTGTAGATCTCACCTTTCGATTGTTTCTTTCAAGACGTGGAACAAATCACCTGAATGAATCTATGAGTAATATGGATTCTAATGTCTGATCGCGCTTAGTCTCGTAACTCTCGCGTACCAATTTCCGATAGGAACGTGCGAAATTGCAATTGAATGATTTTGCTCGTTTTCCTAACGTAACGCATATATGATCGGCTGATGAGCTCCCCGCGAAACTTCGCTCTTATGCAAGATTGCTCGTCCCGTCTAAGAGAACTTGTATAAGCTTCAGATGAAAAAAAAACGCAGATATTTTCGAAACGCTTTCGAGCTTTCGACTTCCGTTTTCTTCGCGTCCACCTCTTCCACGATTTCCGTAATATGAAGGAACGCAAGAATTACAACGGATTAAACGGAGAACGGAATCGAGACTGATCGTTTTAATTGTCACGTGTGTGCCTTTATATGAACGGTCCCATCATCCCCCTACTACGTAGGACGGGTTTCAGTGTGAAACTCGCCAAAACGGTAACAATCGTCTAGTCGTTGTCGTATTGATAACAAATTGATAAATCATGTAATTGAACATATGTCGTTCAGGGGATTTATTCGCGGTTTTACAATTCTGCATATTCATATAAATTGCGCATTTTCTTTACTTCTTCGATTGCATTCTGTCAATTTAGATATAATTGCAAGGATAAATGTTCTGTTTACAGATAATAACCCAGGTAGCATATATGATTCATATACATTTTATATACTCTTTCCTGGAAGTATTTATATTTTACGTCCGTTTAGAAAATGTATATAAGATATTCTAGTTTAAATCTTCATCTCTTAAAAATGCATTTTAAAGAAAAATGTTTCATATATAAAGTATGATTTCAGGAGGCGAAAAATATTTTTGAAAAAAAAAAATTATTCACGGAAAGTTATTTTAAAAAATAATGGAATTATATATATCTTTTTACATAATGTAATTTTTCTATATTATTCTGCATATAAGAGTATTGTAGTAAAGATGCAGAAAAATCAATAGCTTTCAAATAATTTTAATCGTATCTTAATATTATTATGCACAGAATAATAAAATAAATCAATTGATATATAATAAAAAATATATATAGCTGCTTTAAAGAAATATAGTATGTAGTTACATATTGCAAAATTTTTTAAATGAGCAAAAATTTTTTTTACATTAATTGGTCCATTTCATTATTCTCTGCGTAAAAGTAATAAGAAACGATTATCAAAAAATTAATAATTTGCAAGATATTTTATATTTTATAAATAATTGAAGATCATATAATATAAAAAAAGCATATGATTCTATTTTAAAAAATGGTGATAATCTTTATTTATTATTCTTAAAAAATTAAATTTTTTTCGAAAATTAATTCCATTATTATTTGCGCGTCCTCTCAATGAAATTCTTATGTAAATCTTTCTTCTTTAAATTGTTCAAGAAATATTTAAAATTGTCATCATGTAAAATAAAATCTTGCATAAAATTAACATTTGTTATTTCAAATGCGTTTTAAAAATGCAATATTGAGAAATTTAGTTTCCACGTTTTTTTCTCGTTAAAACTTCAAATTTCCACGAACAATAATACTTACGTTTTGTATATATTATACTTACGTTGTATATATACTTACGTTTGTATATATAATAACGATGCTATCATTATTGTATCTTTGTATTGCAAAAGAAAGATTACTTCAGTTTGTATATAAATGAGATTTATAAAACATTTAAAGATTACATAATTAATTATTAAGATGACTCAACGAAAACAGTGGTATTATTGCTAATTATTTCCTTTCAAATATTTATATATTCCAAGATTAATATAATTAGCGGAAATCGTTCGAAAATATACAAAATTAATGTAGTATAACGAGTTCATCGCTAAATGACGGATGTCTGTTAAAATATGTCCTCAACATAGGACGATGCTCTGTTCACTGAATACTCGATTTTATAAGTTCATTCTATCGTCAATGATTTATTTTAGATGAGAATAATACAGAAAACATAAAAGAGAAATATGTTCTCATTACGGTTTTGTATTATTTTCTAGCGTATTCAAAATCTAATATAAATTATATTAGACATAATTAATAATTTAACGTACAAAGATAAAAAAGAAATAATGAGAGAGAGAGAGAGAGAGAGAGAGAAAATATATGTTCTTTAAATTTTTTTTTTATTTTTTAAATTATTAAATTATAATTATATTACACTATTAAATTATTTTTCTATTAATTTTATTCTCTTAATTTTGTATTTTTATCTTTTTTGTATATAAAATTTGTATCTTTGTTGTATATAAAAAGGATTAATTTCTTCGTTTTTAAAACGTTTGAGAGCAGCTTTTGACATGAAAGGACTTAAATAATATTATATTTATTTTTTAATTTTTCAATATTTTTTAAGTTTTGTATTCGTTTCTTTTTGACAGACATTTAATAATCGATACAGAAATCGGTACTGATTATTCTATGTGAATAATGAAACGTTCATTATCATAATAAATAAGAAATATAAATCTTAATTATTAAGCTGACAGTATTTTATTTAATTTTGTCGTTTAGTCAAAGTGTATTTATTCAATGACGTTTCTCTCGGAGTATTTCATAAGTGGCAAAGGAGAAGGTTGAAGTTATAGTATATTTCTATTTGAAAATCATTTTCTATTGTTTTTTTCTCTTTCGCTTCTCCAAAATTGTTGGATCATTTTCATACTTTTTATTAAAAATCATGATTTTCTCTTGTTTAATTATGTACGTGGGACAATTTTCAAATAATGATATGCGTAATATTAGGATCGACTGTCGAACAGCTGATCCGCAAAGCAAGTTAGGAGAAAGAAGCTAATGTCGTACGTCCAACGTATAAGAAGTCGCAGCACGCGCGAATCCAGCCAAGTCCACATTTAACCGGTTATGGTTTACAGGATGATAAACAAACTAGGTAGATGCGAATTTCTAACTGATGTAGAATTTATACATCGATGTGCGTCAATTGAAATTGAAATTGCATAAATCATACATTTAATTAAAATCATAATCTAGAATTTATGACTGTGGCAAACGACTTATCAAACGAAAACGATATGTTCCTTGACACATATACATATATAAATAAAAAATATTTGTGACTGTATACAACAAAAAAAGAAAAAAACCCGAATGAATTTTTTATATCAAGAACACAAATGCAAATTATTTGTGTTTTTTTTCTGAGCGAATGGTAATTGATTATATTTTTATCGATTTGTCACAAAAATATTGATATTGTATTTATATCAAGAGTTCCGTCAACAATTTCCTGAATTGTTTCCTGACACCTACGCTTCGAAAAGAGAATGTCCTGAAAAATTTCTCGGACACCCTGTGAATACAGTCACGTTCAGATCTAACCAGATAATTCCGATTAAAATCGACGAAGGGCGGTTTTTATCCAATGCATTTCTATTAGAGCATTAATCACGATTCCTTGGATTCATGAGTGACGCTAACTGCAAAATATGTCGCAATGCTAATTGCGTATATGAATATGTAAGTTACATTATTGATTGTTGATTCATATGTGCGTTTAAAATAACATTGAAATATTGAATATTTCTCAGCACGTATGACGGGATGGAAATTTGATTATAGAAATTTACAAATTGAGAACTCTTAATGATCTCCTATTAAATTTTTTTTTTATTATGTCGAGCGTGAACTCATTGAAAAATTTGTCTTATAAAGATTTATCGCTCTCAAAACAGTTCCGCGAATTTAAATACTACTCACCTCTTACTTTAATCGTAGAGAATCGTACAGACGTCTTATAAAATTGTCAAATTATTCCTAGGACAACCTTAAGTGATCGAAACTGGCAAATCATGTTATATTGATCGGATCAATTACACGCGTGCTTTGATTTTACAATTAACAGATTATGGAGTAGAAACGCATATACATGATCACACTGAAAACGAACTATTATTCTCGTACATCACTCTATTTACTCTGTGATTGTACACGAAAGAGAGAAACTTTATTCCTACTAGAATCGAGGGAGAGAAGGCGCAGCACTTACAGAGATTGTTGACATCAAAAGCCCAAGATAATGTTAGCGTGTTGTCAAAACTAAATAATGCGACGAGATCGCGGGAATGGAGAGAGTTACAAAGGTACATGTTAAAGATATGTATATATTATCTCATTACTTTGTGAGATAATATATACAGAATATATAATATATACAGAATATATATAAATAAAAAATAAAATTAAAATAATAAAAATTCTCTCTTCCTTTTCAAGTAATGATATGTTTATATAATTTTCGATAATAGCAAATAATATGAATATTGCATTAATATTCTTAGTTACAGACAAAGTTATAATAAATTCTATGTGATTATAGAGAAATAAAGAATGTCACAAAATTTACAATAATATTATAATTTCTTAATTAATATTAATTTACATTAATATTAATTCACATATATTATTAATATATTAGTAATACATTGAATTTTGCATATATGATCTATTTATTCTTTGTTCCACAAAGCTGCATAGTTTTTCTGGAAAAGGTGATATATTTTACATTGCTTTATAACGGATTTCTTAATTTTTTTGTTTTTTGTTTATTATTAATAAAAATCTTCGTTAAGAACAAGATGTCTTATCTTAATAAATGCCCTCGAGTATTTAAAAAAAATAAATCTTGAGATTTGATTTTGTTTCAGTTTTTTATATGATTTGAAGGAAAACATATTTTAATTTAAAAAATTAGATCTTGGATGAAGGCGTCAAGATAAAATGTGTTCAATTTTATTTTTTAAACTCATTAACGCATATGGCTAAACTAGCAAAACTAGCAAAAAAATAATAATTGGTAACAGAACCGGAGCATAAAAACATTTTTAATACAAAAAGCACATTAAAAATCAATTTTGCAACACATTGTTATAAACAAATCATTAAATATCGATTATAAAGAAAAATTGATTACGTCAACCATTTTTCTGCAGGAAGAGTTAAAAGACACACAGTATAATTTTTCTTTTACCATTTTCCATTTACTTTTTATCAATAATGCAAAAAAGAAAATAAAAAATAGGTTATTAAAATTTATTGCAGCTCGTGACAAAGTTAACAAAAAAAAATAACAACTGAAAAAAATTATGTGTTTCTTTTAAGTAATTTTTTTTACAGAAGCAATTGGAGTAATCAATTTTTCTCTGTAGTCAATATTTAATTATTTGTTTATAATAATTGTTGCAAAATTAATTTTTACAATTTATTTAAAATGTCGTATTTGATTTAAAGAATCTTTTTATAAACATTCTCTTCGTATCTATAAAAAAATTAACTTTTAAGTTTTATAAAATTTTGACACAACATATAATGGGTCTTCAGCCCACTGTGTAATGATAAAAATTATAATTTTCTCGTCTCTTTTTGGGGATTTTTAATTAACAAAAATTAATGCGAAGATTGCCTAATTGAACGGCCACGTCAACAACATACGTCAAAGAAATCAATCATCGCACGAAGGAAGATTATCGAAATGTTTGACATTATTGACAAAGGTGAAGCATCGTTGCCGTTACATTGATGACTTAATTGATTATTATGAACAGTCATTCGGTTCAGGAAGGAAACTTAAACACCAGGCGTCGTTGTATAGTCTCTCTTTCTCGCTTCTCTCCCGCCTACTAACTGGACAAGGTTTCAGTGGAAAAATAATTAAAAAGGACCCATTGAGAGCCCCGATCAGTGGTCCGGCAGAGTCGCATAAATTGAAACTGGTTTCAACTGGCCGGCGTTAGTTCAATCTGGCGTATCAATCCGAACGAACCAGAAGCTTTCCGCTGTCACCTTGATTCGTTCCCCTCCACCATCGTGCGATGGTGTACCATCATTTTGCGTAAGGCTGCAATTTTTTTCCTTTTTCTTTTCTTTTGCCTGGATATTGTAAGCATTTCGAAGGAAGTTGATAGTTGTTGCGTTATAGATAAAGCAGCGCAGCAAAGTCGCCACATGAAAATAAGATACGAAACAGGATGCGTTTTTCATTTTTATTACACATCTTGAAATTATTGACTACGTAGTCAAGAATTGATCACTCATTTATAGATGATCTCTATTAATTGTTAAGAAAAACTATCAATCATAAATTTATGTTTCCTTATAATTAAATATGTAATTCTTAATAGACATTTTTTTACAGTTGTTTAATACGAAATATTAAATCCTTATTCTTAAAATAATTTGTAAATATGAATTCTGAAATATATTCTAAGATCTTTTTAACTTATATTTTCCGAAGATAACTTATAGAATCTGTTTATAGAATTTATAAATACATAACTGTATAATTGTTTAGAAAATTTCTAATCTTTTTTATACATATTAGAATATTTTTTTTAAGTATTGAGAAAATAGTCTTTATTTTATTTCTAGTATACTTTATAAATATGAATTTGAAATATTCTAAAATATCTTAT
>NW_017259229.1:461552-463107 GCF_001594045.1 Atta colombica | reverse complement strand
TATTTTTTTTAGAAATTTCTACATAAATTTTTTCATAAAATATAAAAGTATTTTTTTTATAAATTTAAAATATAAAATATTCTAAAGATCATATTTTTATAAGATAGAGAAGTTTTTCGGTGGAAATTTGAGAAGTTATTTACGTGTTTAATGTAAAACTGTAATTTTTAATACTCTCTGAAATATGATTTATTAGCCATAAAGTTCCTTAAATATTAACAATATTATTACGCACTTAAAATTATCTACTAAATACTAAAAATTATTTAAAGTAAGATATGGTCATAATATTATTCAAATGTACATTCTTAAGTCAAATGTACATTCTTAATACATTCTTAAGTTCTTAAGTTAATTCTTTAAGCACTTGCAATGAATAGTTATAAAATAGTTATTAAAAAAAAGAAAGAAAATAGTATACATTTGACAACAATTCATATTTTCGTGCAACTGGAATATACAAATACCACAGACTATTATTGGCCGGTTAAACAATCATGCATAATTGGTACAATTATACATAATAAATAAAATTATTTTTCCTTATCATTAGAAAATTATATGTTAGCAATCGCGGTACATGATACAAACGCGATACATGATAATGCCTTAAAACTATTTTTTTATCGTCTTACGTTGCTAAATATTGTCAAGATTGTTTAAGAGGTAGATTCCCTTTAAATCGACGTCTACAAAAATTATGCATATAAAGGAACTAGTTCAAAGTTCAAAGAAATATCTCACTGCCAAATTTTTACATAAAATACTCTTTTAGATATTTCTATTTCTACACAGTACTAACTGGCAGTGCCAGAATGCAGCATGAAAAACATAATATTCATGTTGCAATTCAACATACAATTCAACTTAATTTATGTACTAAAATAAAGTTATCTAAAAAAAATAATAAACTGCAAATAAGTCATTCGCACAAGTACCAACAAAGCATTTTATTCTTATCCTTAAATCATAGATTGCTAACTAGCTTTTGTCTAAAATTGCTGGAATTATTTAGGTCTCACGAGATGATAAAAATATTTTTATTTTCTTTCTTCCCTCTCTTGTGACTTAAACAATTTTTTTCGATTGTAAGTATGGAGTATTTATAATAGCTAGCTAAGATTGCAATCAAACTATTAAAGTTTTGTACAGATTTTATCAGCGGCATCGTCTTTCTTATAAATTATGTCGTTAAGAGAATATTTTCTGCTTAATGAAGAATTTCTTTCATTCTCTACATCCATGCATCGCCTATAACGTATACGCCGCGCTAACATGGGAAAGAATAAATTAGTATCTAATTCATCGTTTTGTTTTTTGAAGAACAAACGAGATATGTTACTAATAACCAGTCCAAGCATAAATGTTATTAAGAATCCAAGGGGTGAATACCACATGTACGAAATACGATACAGATAGAAATATGAACTGTCGCCGGTGCTTCTGGAAAAAAATATGACAATACGTTAAACGATCTTGTATACGTAATGTACATAAAAAACAAATAGTTTTGCTCAAGAGTATAAAAAATGAAACATACATAGTATATATATAT
>NW_017259229.1:456551-461452 GCF_001594045.1 Atta colombica | reverse complement strand
TATATATATATACTATCCTAATAAATTTGTTAAAAATAAATCCATACAACAAAAATTCAAATTACACAGAAACAGCTTAAAGATCGCAATGTCTAAAAGATATGAAATATTTTTGCTGTGTGGAAATTTGATAGTGTCTGTAATAAATTTTATCAATAGAATATCCGTAGAAATATAACAAAATTTAATGGCAAATTGATTGCACAAATTAAAGCAGAAACTGAGCAGAATCTGAACAGTAACTATTTAAATAATATTTTATTCAAATGTTTACAAAATGACAAATTCTGTTTAGTTTTTTTGTCGACAATTTACTGATGGATTATATCGGTAAGCAAAATATAAGTTTAATGTTGACGTAAATGATGACCGCAGGATCGGTTATTATTTATATATCAAGTCTATTTGCTGTTAATGTAATTATTATTATGCAAGCAATTTCCTGAATATTATGTTGCATCATCAAATTTATAGAGGACAATTAAACATGATGATAAAGGCCTCAAAAAGCTTGACGCAACAAATTTAAACGTTTTAATTCCAATCATTTTATTCCAATCAATCAATATAATTTTCAGATTTGTGTATAAAGTCTAATTTTTATATTCTTCAGCAAAACCCTTTCTTCTGCAGTAACTATTATTTGATAAATCAATTACTTAGAGAAGCTCGTGACGTTCTGCAAAACGGACATTGTTATATTTGCAACATTATCACAGCCTTCGATAGTAGTAGGTAATTTAGGTGGCATTGGACGTGGCTGACCGAAGACTATCCAGAATAAAAATGAGAATGCCGTGAGAGCACCGATTATTGCACCGCTTTCCGTCGCTGATTCCGTACCCATGCCAAGCGTGAAAACACCCAACAATGGACCTCCGACTACTCCAAAAATAGTTAATGAAGCCTACGATAAGAATTTATTTTATTGTCATCAATCTTACGTGTCGAAGAGTAATAATGAGCATTACCTGAAGTAGTCCTCCTAAAAATTGCGCTAAAAATGCCAGCGCAATGGAAATAATACCGAACATAAAAGCAAGCACTTTAGCGATGAAAGCTGATTTTGTAGGAGAAAATTCATGCCCAACGCATTTTTTGTATAAAGGTTTCATGTAATCCTCCAACGTTACTGCCGCTAAAGAATTCTGCGCCGCAGATATCGTGCTGAGACCTGCACTAAAGATGCCTGGAAATACACAGACAATCCGAGATTAATCTTATAAATATGCACGCTTTTGTTTTAAAATTGGTTTAATTATGAGAAAAAAAGTCCAAGATTACTATTGTAAACACTGATTCACTGATCATTTTTATCTTAACATTGTTTTAAATTACGCTTGAGAGCATATTTCAGACATTGGTAGGTTAAGAATTTTTTTCATAATATATAATTTCTATGATATTAAGCTCGAATCAATCAATTTATGATGAAAAAGTATTACCTGCAACAAAGATGCCTGGTAAACCAGGTATATTGGACACCGTGTCCATAACATATAATGGCATAAGCATATCAGGTGAACTAATTCTTTTCTTAAGAAATGGATCGCAGTTATGATATTTGCTATACATTGCCAATCCTGAAAAGCAAGTTGTAATCGAAAGAAGCGATAGAATAGGCCATGATAGCCACATAGCTTTTTGTGAAGCTTTCATATTTCTAAAACAAAATGTATCTTAATGAAGTTTCCTTCAATATTTTAAACATAATTTAATCGGTAAATGTTACGTGAAAAGAGATTATTTTATAATATTTAATAACGTATTTCATAACATGAGCAAGAAAAAATTAAAATTATTTGATTAATTCGGCATCGTTTCATGTTATGATAAATAAAGCACCAATATCTAGAAATATAATCGTCAATTCAATGTCGAATCGACGGCTTAATTCGACTCATTTTTCATTGGCTACTTTAATATATTTGATAATTTTTAATCTTATCCGGCGTTATTCATAAATTATAAAACTTACTTTACAGTCAACATACGCTGGATTTGTACTTGATTTACTCCGTAAAGTGATAAAAATGTACATAAACCACCTAACGTAAGCGACCACCAGGTATGTCTTACTGTTGGATCCACATCGATGCTATAACAAAAATAAAATATCAATTAGTCTGAGTATACACTAGTCGCCCAATTCTTGTAGATAAAATAAAAAAGTTGAAATACCTATCAAACTCAAGCCGTTGTCCTTGCTTTGCGATTTCCCAGATTTGTCCCAATCCCCCTATATCGTTAGCAGCTGTGCCAATAATTAAGAACACGGCGACAAACATGAGTAAACCTTGAAATACATCAGTAATTAGCACAGCCTTAATGCCCCCTATTGTTGAGTAGAAGGCACATACGAGGCCAATAATAACAATACTGGCAGTCTTTGAAATTCCTGTTGTTGCCTCTAAGGCTAAAGAAGGAGCATAAAGTACCACTCCTGAGTATAAAAGTAGTTGAATCCAGTAAACAAAACTAGCCATCATCCTAGCTCTTACTCCGAAACGTTTTTCTAAGTACTAAAAGAATATTTTTTTTAAATATACGCTCCATTAAAAACTTCCAGCGTTAAAATCAAATTTCATTAGACTCACCTCATAGGCGCTCGTCGCCTGCAACTTGAAGAATACTGGTAGGAATCCATAGCATACAATCGGAGTGCCCAACAGATATGATAAATTTATTACAACAAATTGTGTCCCATATGTATAATTCTCAGCGGACACGCCAAGCAGCGTAATAGCAGACATGAAAGAGACCACCAAGGCGACAGCGACAGGTATAATGTTCATTGATCGACTTGCAACGAAGTACTCCTGTGAAACACATTAATTTTCATTACAGCAAAAAAATATAAGAAAAAAAATAACTTTGTTTTAATGGTGCCTAAAAAGTATAAACTTTAAAGGTTCATCTTTCTTTATTGAAAGAGAGAGGATCTAGTAATAATAATTACCTCCATAGTTTTTTGACGTCCTCCACTAAATCTGTAATAAACACCAATTCCAGCACTTATGCACAACATTATCGCTATAACTAGATAATCGACCCATCCTAAAGTATTTATTTCTGCCATTTTGTCTAAAGTAATAATCACGTTAGTAGTAGTGTTGTCTAAAAGAAAAAAGATATATGTTTAGATATAAATCGAGGGCAGATTTGTTATTATATAATAATATTTAAACTGAATATTAATTTAACACATTATATTTTGGATATAATGTACTGCGTACAAAGAAGGAAAAAGTAATATAACAGAAATATAATGAAATATCTTTAATTCAGGAACTTGTTGATTCACTTTATTCGTTATAGCTTTAATAAATCACAACATAAACAAGAAAAAATTTAAATTTAAATTATTTGAGTAACTTGGCATCGTTTTACGTTATCATAAGTAAAACACCAATATCCAGAAAAATAACCGTCAATTCGATATCGAATCGACGGCTCCATTCAACTCATTTTTCATTGGCTACTTTAATATATTTGATTTTTTATCTTATCCGGCGTTATTCATAATGTATTGACATTGGAATAATAGCACTAATAGCAGTTGATTTTATTCGAATTATGCAAATGAATACATTTTTATATAACAAGAAAGTTAGATCTCTTAAATTTTAAACCAATAACATTTTAAAACAATAACGATAGAAAAGGCATGTAACAGTTAATTTAAACAATCATGAATGTAAAAAGACATAAAAATATATAGATTCGAAAATATACAATAATTAATTATTACATGTTTCGACTTTCTGATTGAGCCACCTCAGATAATTGAATAAAATGCAATAAAGTTATTACCTAAGAAGAGCATATAATATAATAATACAAATGAAAAGCATACATGGATTGCATAAAATGATTGGTCGAGATGTGGCTTCGCAAAAACTCTGCAATTGCTCGCAAGTGGATTGATTGTCAGAAATTTCTCGTGATCCTGATGAATACAACAATAAGTTAAAACTAATTAAAAATAAAATAAATAAAATATTACATTAAAAGCAAAAAACGTCGACTCAGTAAAACACTCACTCAAAATATCATTCACATTTTCGATTACTGAGAGAAAAAGCCTCGTCAAATGCATTTTCATTTATCACAATTAATACATTTTCGTTTATTACAAATTTTTAAATTTACGTTTATGCTCTTTTATTATCTTACGATCTAGACTTGACAATCTTACAGACCTTGAATAAACTAATAGCACGGAATTAACTTTATCAGTTAACAGATTTGCAACTAACAAAGTATAAGAGGCAATGATGTCTATTTATCTTGTTCAATTATTGATTCCATCAGCTCATGCATTCTCCTTCTTCACAGTGCATTCCGTACATGCTTTCTTCGTCTTTGAAATTTTTATCGCATATAATGGGACGTGTCAAGCAACAAGTAAAAACAATAAAAATAAATATTAACATCAGCTCCGCATTCTTTGCGCATGCCGATATCATACTTCTCATGTTTGTCTTTCTTCCGAATTCGCGCAGACAACGGCGATGCGGTCGCGCGAAATACATTTCATGACATAAAACATTGATAAAACACGAACTTCTCGCGTCCTCGGTTGCGTCGCATGTCAGTTCGACTCGCTGTTCGGATGCACCAAATGATTACGTAAAATTGTCAATGACCTGACGTGAAGTATTGAGATGCGATTGCGGCATGACGTGCATATGCACGCACATGCACATGCACCACACACACACACACACACACACACACACACACACACACACACACCATACACACACACACCACACACACACACCACACACACACACACACACACCATACACACACACACCACACACACACACACCACACACACACACACCACACACACACCACACACACACCACACACACACACAACCACACAAACAC
>NW_017259229.1:451009-455202 GCF_001594045.1 Atta colombica | reverse complement strand
AAATTCATAATTTTTTATTATATAAATAAGTATAAATAAGTATAGATATTTGTAATGCTGTAATATTATTGCCTCAAATTACAATTTTTTTCTCTACAGTAATTATCTCCATTGATAATCAAACTTGGATGATAACATTAAATATCGAATAATCGAAGTTTTAAATAAATTAAAATGTAGTATTGATGAGTTTTAAAAATATATACATGTCTATGAAACTAATAAATCATAAAATTAGTGATATATTATTAGTTTCTTACTCTTAATTATTTAAATTTGAACAATTACGTGAACTTTATTTTATGTATATATATATATCTATACCCAATATATATCTATACGGTGCCACTTAAACGAATACGCGGTATCGGCAATGGACTGCACAATCGATTAATCGAATCCAAAAGTATACCGACTGATATTAAAATATGCAGTCGGTGCGTCCCAGTCAAAATAGCTTTTATCGACGAAATATTGAATGAAAGTTCGCATGCTGTAAAAATTTATGACATTTAAACAATTGAAAGTAACAAACTGTATACTAATATAGTACTTTTAGTATAATTTTATGATTTATTAGTATCCTGTTTCGTAAATATGCGTATATAGGATATATAAAATAAAGTATTTTCATGGTAGATAGTACACATCATACTGAATAAAAAAGAATAATGAAAATTCAGAAATAAGAAATTTTACAAAAATGTAAAATTTCAAATATGGCAATATAATAATTTGAAATAGTTTTGAAAAAGAAAAAAATTGATAAAGACATTAGAGACACATAAATTGATAAAACACTAATTTTATTGCATTATCATAATTTATTTCATATATATAAACATTTGATACAATTTTTTAATTTTACTTGTAGAACTTATTATTAGCAATGGTGTTAATAATAGCTAGATCCTATAGGATATATCAGAGAAAAATGGATGGAGTGATCAAGATTCAAAATTCAGTTTGGCATGGTACTGTTACTCGACTTCGATACATTCAAACATATAAAATAAAACACTGTTTGCAAAAATTATTAAATAAATAAATTCTTGCTGATGAGTCCAAAATAATTTATTTGATATTTATATATGTTTTTCCGTTCGAGACAATTATATTATATATTATATTTTTTATGCAAATATACATATATATTAAATTTTCATATTCATTTAGATGCAAGTAACAATGAAAATATTTTTATTCAGTTTTGTAACAAAGCATTTAGATAAAAGTAAATAATTTTTTATAAATTAATAGTCTCTTGAAATATTTAATATAAAAACGTGAAGATTTCTAGGATAGATGATTTGATATAACAAATTAGACACCTAGAATGTCATTAAATTTTTTTGTGAAATTATAGTTCGATATTAAATAGAGCTATTTTTCCTTAGAATAATAATAATAATTTCCTTTAGAATAATAATTTTACTGCAAGAAAAAAAGAATTATACTCTCGAACGACGAATTTATAATTTTTTTTATGTGACGCTTCATATTTAAAAGGAATAACCTTAACTTTTTTCTCTCACGCAGAATCCGTTCAAAATTTTCGAAGAAGCGAATTTCTCTGAGCTTCTTCGACGAGATTACTCGATTCCTAAGCAGCGTAATTTCTGCTATGCAGTACGCTGAATCTAATCGAGTTTTAATTGCAGCTTTCTGCGAGTAAATGGTTGGAAAATAAGGTACGTGTTCTCGGTCTATATGAATAGTTGGTTGAGAATCTATATTGACTATCTTAATTTATGCTCGTTATATTATTAAGATACCTTACTTCAAATATACAATGAATATACATTAATGCTTAGATCGTCAAAATATCCTCGCGATCATAACTCAATGTTCGTAGAAACGACTGTCAATGCATATGTCGCGGAAATATATCATATTATCTCCTTTCTTATAGTTACATTTATACGTTAATGCACCAAAAAAAACTTATAATAAGATTGTCGATTAAATCAGCTTCTCGACGAGAATATTATCACAATTTAAGCATACATTATTATATATCATTACTAATTTGCTTTTTTAATAAATGGACTAGACTCGATTACTTATAATAATAATAATAATAATAATAATAATAATAATAATAATAATAATAATAGTAGCTTCTTAACGTTTAAGGATATTGCAGAGAAACGAGAAATATTTTCCGCAAGCTATAACAGTATAAGTCAGACATATATAAATATACATACAAGATTTTGAATCGAGACAGATTATTATCGGCGTATCTCCCTGTTATCTTTTATGTTTGTTATTTCTTCTTTTGTTATCAACATATATCTAACATCAAACGTATTCTATAATCATTAATCAGTTATACATCTCTGTTAAAAATATTTGAGGAATTGTGACTTGAAAATTATAATATACTTCAGAGAAACATATAGGTACATGAAGAAGACATCGGGAAGACTTTAGCACGTTAAAATCAAATTAAGATTGGTGATTGATAAGCAGATACTTTACTATAAGCAAATGTTTTAAAAGAATCTAAAATTTTCGCGATACTGTTACTTTATAAATATTTCACGTATGATTATATTTTATATTTGTAAGACAAGGAGGATATGTCTGATAGTAATAAGTTTCGATATCTTGAGCTGAATTTAATTACAAAGTCAATCAAAATAGAAATTTAGATAATCGTAGATCAGGATGCAAATAACGCATGTCAGACAAGCCTAACCACGATAAATGCTGCAGAAATGCAACAAATATCCGAGACATTTTGTTTTCCTTCAGTTATGAAAATAAAGAATGTTTATGCACTTTTCTATGTGTTTCTCTTCAATATATTTTATTCGTTAATTATCATATGCGATTGGTGCATTGCTAACAATACTAACTGACAGAAAGGCATATAACTTACTCATTGAATAATTTTTCTAATCTTTGCATCCGATGCTTCGATTATGCTAAAAATATACACACTGTATATATTTCGTATGTATGAACATATAAAATGTATGACGCGTTAAGAATGAAACACGTAAGAAACGGAATTCGTTTATTATCCTTAACGGGAGCATTGTTTTTGTACAACACACCTGATACGTCTTACATATTATAGTTAATAAATAATACGATGATTTGAAAAGTATGGAAGAGAATATCTAAATATATACCGCTCTTTTTATCTTTACTTTTTATCACTTTGATATGCAGTTGCAGATATGCAAAGTTATGCTCTTTTAGAAGCGCGTGAAAACAACAGCTCTTTTAATGTTATCTTAAAATAGCTTTTTTTGGTGCTCATATATTATATTCTTATTCGCGCGGATTTTCTTTGAAAGTTTATTCTTTAATGAGAGATGTTTTTGACTTTACAAGTAAGAAAGAGAGAAAGAGAGAGAATGCGCTTAAAATTATTGGAAGGCCCACCTAGCATTGCTAAACATGAATTACACGTATACATAAATAATGTGTATAAATTAATTAAGTACAAAAATTACAAACTTATTAACAAAATATTGGCAAGACGAGTTTAGCCGAATTAACGGGCTGAATATCGCATTATTTTCTGTCCCTTTATCTGATCATCTAACAAGAATCTCAACATTTGAAAGAGAATAACTTAAAAGGAGTTTAACAAAGCTTTATCGATTCCCGTTACAATAATCTATTAATCAAAGTAAAATTATATCGAGAAAAATTTATGAAAGACTATAATTTTATACTTATATTTTAAAAATAAGATTATATTTTATCGCTAAATGAAACGCAATTATTAATTACGCTCTCTTAATAACAAATGGTATATAAAATACTTTTATAATCTTGGAGATTCATGATTTTTTTTATTTCTAAACGTCATATTGCACAAAATATTAGTAAAAACCAATTTCTACTTTTATAATGTAGGAAGATTAATTGACTAATGCAAACGGGAACTTTTACTTTTTTCCAACTCATATGAATAATTTATTTAATTATAATGAATTATTCAAAATAAATATGCAGAAAGCCAAGAGTCGCGCAAAAATATTGAATTTTTTAAAAATATACGGTGACACTGAAGTTTCGATGTTCATAAAAAAAATGTGGTGTAAAGTGGAGAGTATAAATTTATCTATTAAAGTATAAATTTATCTATTATATTTATCTATTAAAAGAAAAAGAGCTTACTTTATATTTATGCCTTATTTCGACAGTAAGAATTGCATTTTAATTCATGT
>NW_017259229.1:439199-450909 GCF_001594045.1 Atta colombica | reverse complement strand
GGAGGGAGGAAGGGAGAGGGAGGAAAGAGAGAGATATCACTCATACATGTATAATGTGTGTGTGTGCGTGCGTGTGTGTGTGTGTGTGTGTGTGTGTGTGTGTGTGTGTGTGTGTGTATGGAATGTTTATTGATTATTCTCTTTCTTGTATTTCAACAAAATTATTTGTTCGCCTATTGTAATAATCTGCATTTTTTTTAAATCGTCCTTTCTTACTTTGTATTCTTAAAATGTGTATTACAAAATTGATCTCACAATTGAAACACTTCCGATCTTCATTTAGAAAAAAATCACCGTCTTTTGTTTTCATAATTTGTAATCACGATACATCGCTGAATTTTTCAAATATCTGAATGAGTTTCCTCATGGTTATTTTTATGTTAATAAATATTACACTCGAGTACGCCTTCGTTCTGAAGAACATTGTTTAAATTATCTAACACATATCACAGAATCCACATTCTCTTTTAGAAAAAAAAAAGAATTATACAAATAGCACGGGATACAAAAGCATTAGGGTACAGGTAGAATTATACAAATATGTCGTCATGACATTAATACAAACTAAAGTCGCATTTGTTGTGCTTGTCGAAGATTGAAATAACAAATTTTATGCTCGCATTGTTAGATATGAATAGTGTTCGACGGTTTTTGGTACAAAGAAATGTCGTTCACTACCTTAATTTTGCTCAATGTTTTTTTGGGCAGTGATCATTTTTGCGCTATATTTTTCAGTTCATCACAGAACAGGAATAGAATGAACATTTATTTATTGTAATGTAGTAAAAACAATACATTTTGTTGCAAATTTAAAAATAAAAGTCTAGAAAAAATTAAATCATGAACGATATATATTCATTATACTACAATAATTTTTTCTCAAATTTTATCTTTTCATAAATGACGCTTTTATATTTCTGAATTTTGTTTTATATAATATACGATAAAAATTGTTTTTATATCTTAAGAAATTAAATTTTTAATTTTCTTCCATTTTAAAAAAGTTAAATTAAAATAAATAACGAAACATTTTTATTTTTGATAATCATTCTTTAACAATAAAAAAAATAATATAATTTCAAAATTTGTTGGATATCTCTATTTATTATATTCTTCAATAGAATGCTATTGCTATTCATTATGCAACTGCTGCATCCTGTAGTAGCGAATAAATGAAATTGCAAAACACCTTGCGATCGCTGCCCTTCATACACACAAGTTTGCGATCAGTGTCACATGCAGACTCAAACTGTGAATCCTGAATAACATCCACTTAACGTATCGGTATGGATAAATTAATGTAATAAAAGTTATGTAATACTAGGTTGGTTATTAGCTTTGCAATGAGTATGTTACAGTACTATACGAATATTCTTAATTCTTTTTAATCGACATTATCTGTATGGTACAGTGACACGTTTTGGAATCAGTTTCGATGAGAACATCTCTTCTGAGATATCTGCAAATAAAGAGATACAGTGGTTTGAGCACGAAATTTTTATGTTACACAATAAGGTACATAAAATGTTATTTATATCTTGTCTATACATTTATATGTTTTTTATGTATCTTATCTTATTAAATGTATTAGTATTACAATTATTTTTTTAAATTATAAAATATACAGGGTGTCCTAAAATAATCGCCAAATATTTCGTAGGCAGATAGAGCGGATTAAACTGAATCAAAAAGTCCTGTACCATTTTGCAATTCGCAATAGTTAACAAAATATTAATTACTAAAAATTACCGAAAATTAATCTTCAATAATTTTTTACTCAAATATCAACTTTGCAGAAAAACTGCAAGAAACGAAAATTGTTTATTTTCGTTTTTATAGAACTTTAAGAATTTTTTCAGAATTAAAAAAAAATTTTTTAATACCTCATGGAAATGCAGAATTAAAAAATTTTTTACGGTTGGTAAAAATAAGAAAATGCAGTATTAAAAAGTTGATGAAAAATTCTGAAAAAATTTTGTTCATGAAATATTTTAGCGATTATTTTAGAATATCCTGTATATGCAAAAATCATTTTATATTTGTTTAATAAAGATAGAAAAAGATTAAAGCAAAAAATATATATCAATATGTTATATATTATTACTTTTACACAAATTTATTAAATTAATAAAATAATCAATTTTATATTTTGATAAAACTTAACTTCTAATAATAAAATTTCTTTAATTAAAATGAAATAATTCATTTTTGACAATAAAAGGCATAATTACAAAAATTATATTTATATTTATTCGTTCTATATTTATTATTAGATAGTTCATTCTCTCGTTAAATCATTTGCTCCAATGATGCTACACAGCATATATTTAACGTCAGTTAAGCAATCTTACCTTCATCACTGACATAAAGCGATGCCGAAGTGACCAAGGGACTATTGGTTGAGCAGGGTGTTAGTCACCTCAGAGATGGACAGCAGAGGACTCCCGGCGTCCGGTTTGGAATCTGTGGGACAGTTGGGCCCATTCCCGCCGCCGCTGCTGATGATCCCACTACGTGATGGTGCGGAGGGTGGTACAAGACGTTGCTGTTGTTGTTGCTGGTGCTGTTGTCCACTCCGATGCCCATGCCCATGCCTGCCGCCACCCCCGTCCCCGTTCCCGCAGCTGACGGTGGCGTGCTGCAACCAAATGGACGGTCTCCCCGTTATCTTACGTGTACTAAATTAGATTTCTCCCATTACACAAATAGTAGCATAGCACATCGACACACAAATTTGTTTTTAATGTTATTGCGAAAGCAAGTGCTTATTTAGTAATTTAACTTGGCTGAATTTAAATCCGACATCAAATAGTTTGCTTAGAAAATGATCGACTATTCGATTATGTTTTATTTATTTCTTAAATGTGCTTTTCTTGGAAAATAAGATTGAATTAGATACGATTTGCTAATCACGTAAAAGATTATCATTATTTTTTTTACGTAATTTGCGTGTAAAACATTTGACTTATTCTTTGATGACGTTATCAAACAACATGTTGATAGAAAAGTAATACATCTCAGAATTAGCAACTTTTCAATAGAGCATTTTTAAAGATTTTGTATTGGAACATTTTAATTAGAATATAGTAATTTCTACAATATATAACTTTACTTTCTTTCCATGTTATATTTCCGATAAAAATTATTTATTGCCTTTGATCGAGCCATATATATATATATAATACTTAGTATTAAGTAGAGTATTAATATGAGATAAATTATTTTATTGTATTGTTAAACAAAAAACGTTTACGTTTCGAGTTTGGGCCCTCTTCAGTACAATAATTTTCAATCGTGATATAAGATTGTTATATTTTCAATCATAATGTATTCTTTAAAAGTATATCAAGTTTCCAAAATTCAAATATTACATTATCCTATTATATAATGTAAATTTCATTGTAGAGTTGAAACCTAGAATTGTAACATTTTTTTATATAAACAAATGGGTTACGTCGTTTTTCCAAATATATTAGTCTTTACGAGAGCATATTCTTTCATTATTTCAAAAATATTAATTTTTTACTTGTATCACTTTTCTATCAACACAGTAACAACAAACTTAGGGTTACAACATTGCTACAATTATACTGTAATTATAAACTCTAATAATTCCTATAATAGTGAAGTGAATTTTATAAATAATTATTAAAATTATATAGAATGATGCAGAAATAAAATTTTAATTAATCATGCATTTGGTATATCACAAACCAAATGGACAAGCATAAATTATGGAAAATTTATTAACATATATCCATAAATATAAATTATATTTATTTATATAAAAAAATAAATATTTTTATAGAGTATGGAATATAGTAAGAACAGATTGTCCAATTGATAAAGATGTGCAAGTATTTGACATTATCAAGTATTCCGTTCTCTTCGAATATATGAACAATTTTGTTTTTCAATGCAATAATGCCTTTTATATTATAATCAATCTGCAAATAAAATATTTTGTAATAACATCAATTGTATTCCAAGATTCGAATATAATATTAAAAAAATATCTTAAAAGGTAAAATTAAATCCAATTTATATATATCATATAAAAGTCTAAAGTTTGATATGGAATTTAATTTTTTTATAAATAAAAATTATTTTAGCATTGAAAATCACTTGTACATATAGTAATAGCATCTCACATTTAATCTTTAAATTTAAGATGACCAATCCTCCAATCTTCTCAATTCATTTCGTCTTAAAAGAGGATTTGAAATTTGTTTTGTTTTCTAAATTATCAATTTGATCAACTTTTTCATTTAAAATATAAATATAGAAAAATTATAATTGTTAATATTTAAAAAATTAAAGATTAAATTGTTTCAACTCGATGTATAAAAAAATACAGTAATATAAAGATAAACTTTTGCGTTTAAAAAACGAAGATTGATATTATATAGTGATCATGAATCTAAAAGCAGAATTAGATCTTTTTTATTTCTTCGGAGGTTTGGTCATTTTATTGTAAATGACGGAAAATTATAATAAAATCTGTGAGGCAGCAGTGACACTCACTGGGGCGTGTGCCTTGGTGGTGCGGGGTGGTGATGGTGGTAGGGATAGTACTGGTAGTGATGGTGTTGCACTCCTTGCCATACCTCGGAGCCCGTTTCTCCGTGTCCACCATGGCCTGGATGAGAATAACCGATGGTGCTGGCTGCGGCGGCAGCGGCTGCAGCGGCAGCTGCAGCTGCTTGATATTGTGACGTTGTGACAGGATATTGTTGATGCTGCTGTTGTTGTTGTTGCTGATGATGATGTTGCTGCTGTTGAGATTGTTGTGTTTTATTGTTTCTTGGCGGACTCGGTGCAGTTACTTGATCCGTTGGAGAGGTTTGTCGCCATTTACAATCTCCATTCATAGAATTCATTTCCGCAAGCGATTTAAGGGGATCGCCGGTGGTATTTGTCGAGTGCGTAGATGAATGAGTTGAATGTGGCGTCGGAGGACTGTAGCTGCCATTGTTCCTGGGTGGCGTGCGTGATGGTGGCGCGCCCCACATTAGCACAGTTTGCCGCGGCGCTTCGTTGCTATATACCTCAGGTTTTACATCCTCGATTTTCGGCGTCAGCATGCCGTTTGCTGCGCTGGTCACCGGCGAGCTGCCGGCAGAATTGCTGGACGACGCGCCGCCCTCCAATGAATGCCTGCTTCCGGCGCGCACCACGTTCATATCGGTCGTCGCTGGATGCATTGTAGATGCGCTCGCCACGGGACTGGCAGCGTAGGGTGAACCGCTAACGCTTCCAGGATGTCTCGTTTCCACATAACTGTATTTAGGCGACTCGCCGCTACCGAGTTGCTGACAGTAGAGCTTCTCTTCTGTCTTACCGGTCAGTTGATGAGTCTCGTACGTAGGCAATGATACGTCGATGAAACCGTTGTACGCAGTGCCGGTGTGATATTCTGGATAATATGAGCCCAGTGGTCTGTACTGAAATAGATTCTCTGTCGCGGCTGTGAGATACCTATTATCTAATGCACTTGCTGGATAGAGGGTTTGATGGTAGTTGCCCGTATGACCGATGTAAGTTGTCAGAGAAGGATCGGTGCTTGCCGCCACTGCTGTGGGCGCGTACGGTGTCGGGTACATGGTGTTCAAATTGCTATACGCCGCGGCAACCGCCGCCGCTGTGCTGGTATCCGCCGCGAGATAGTCCACGGACGCAACTGGCGGAGCTGGTGGCGAGACCGACGACTGAGAAGAAAGCTTGCGCTTGTTGCGACATGATGAGAGGAAGTCCCGCAGCTGCGTCTTGTACCGCCTGTTTACTCTTTGAGGCGCCGGTTGCGCCGGTAACGTCGGCGTCATGACTGACCCCGTCAGAGTATCACTGTCCGAGAAGTAGCTGTTGGTCAATCCGGCATCCAAATAACTCACTTTGAAGTCCATTGTACGTTTGCCAAGCAAGTCTCTACCTTCCTCCTCCCTAAAATGTGAATCGTATTGCGGTCTGCGCGTCGAATCAAATGTAACACTGACACTTACATGAGAGGTCGATGAGTACTGAGCACAAAGTCTGGTTTCGAGTTTTTGTAAACCAGTCTGGAGCTAGTTTGCAGCCACTGCCATCCACCGTCCTTCGTTTGAAATCTGTAAGCTATCATGCCTGATGCACCG
Organism: Atta colombica; assembly: GCF_001594045.1. Lineage (NCBI taxonomy): Eukaryota > Metazoa > Arthropoda > Insecta > Hymenoptera > Formicidae > Atta > Atta colombica. The sequence continues at coordinate 444,778 of NW_017259229.1, read as the reverse complement.
GTTTTCAGTACTAAAAGAAGAAAAGGGATACCAGTTAAAATCTTATAAATATTCGTAATTATCTAATTTCGTAAAACAATGCGATGTCATTTCAGCAAAATTGATTTTGTGTCTAGTATCAATGAACTTAACAAAATATTGTGTAAAGTAGCAAATAATAAGCTACTAATTCGCTTTCAATTTATATTCGCATATTTTATAATTATTATTATTAAGAATAAAAGAGATATTAATTCAATTCGGTGCATTTTTATTTCTTCTGCTTGTTTTCTGGGGAAATTATGTGGGCAGAATTTTATGTTGTAAATACATATTAAAGCTTCCACAATGGACTTACATTCTTGATGCGCGCTAGCAACATAGGCCAGGTCGTCGTAATGGACTAGATCGTAGCCACCGAGATTCGTTAGTTCCGCATCGGAATAGCCTAGGAGCATCTTTCCTTTCTGATCCATCGTTACGAGCGCAAGATCCAACTTGTGCTTGCTCTTAAACATTACTTCCTTCTGCGGCACCTCCAGGAGCGAAGGCGGCCCGAACGGTGTGCACAGAGCGAACAGAGCCAGCGGTGGCTCTTCCGTCTTCCGGTTCTGGCCATGAAGTACTTTAACTCGGCCCCTGATGTCCAGACGCTGCAATAAATAATTCGTAGTGTCTAGAGCGACAACTAAAAATATCATACAACTAAAAAGTTGAGCGTATAAAACCTGATTATTTGATGAAAAAATATTAATCGAAATGGAACCATATAAACCATTTCTATTTCCTTAATTTTTAATTTATATAATAATACTTGTTATAGACTCATTGTCGTCACACAATTAGTAAATATATAATATAATTATAAATAAATAATTATATAATAAATATTATTGCTATTATGTTATGTATACAGCAAGAATGTTTTTGCTTAAGTTTAAAAATTCAGTTAGATGCTTATAAAAATAATTTTATTAAATTTAGATTATCAAGATAATTATTAAAGACACTCAAACTAATTACTAAAATATCAAATTTTTTCATCAATGTTCTAAATAATTACTTTGATGGTACAACAAAATTATTTTGAGATCTGTACCTAATTAAATTTTTTAATACTTCAATAAAATCATTCTTTCCATGTATGAATTATTCTTGAAGTTGTACATAGTTTCATCGAAGGATCTCTCACGCAGCATCCGGATGAGTGATAGATCGAAGTCACCCATGGCGCTCAGAGGAACAGAAGAAAGTAACAGAAGAAGGTCTCACGTAGATGGACCGCCGGAAAAAAAAAAAAAAAAAAAACCAGCAAAAGCTCACCAGTAGCTAGATCGACGGTATGCGAAGGATGCCGTCAAGGGCAGGTCCTGGAGGAGGTGGTAGGTGTAGTGCGCCTCTCGCGCCGTAAACTCTTTTACGATTACAGTTTCATTTTCATAAACGTCAAAGCGGCGTCGTTTTTGCCGAACTCTTGCGAGCTTGGCGCAGCGCGGAACTCGCTCTCTTTCGCGCGTCTCGTCCTTTGCCCGGAATAATACCGCCGTCCAGCCCGCGTTCGACATCGGGTATACCTGCGCGCGTCCGCAGTGTGTTTGCCGTAAGATAATTAGTGTTTTGCCGCGTCTTCGTACCCCGGCCTTCCCTTCCCCACTCCATCCCTTCCGGAGAGAATCTGGTTTTGTTTGGCCCTTGATTTATACCTTTTCTTGAACGCCGTCGGGACAACGGTACCAACGATGGACAGCTCGGCCGTCCGGACGAATTATCGTTTCAATCTCTGCCGCGCTGTCACGGTTCATTGACTGGGCCTATGATTATACACGTTCAGCTTTTGCGCGGAGAATGTCGGCCCCACGGTCTAGATTTAAGGCCGTTGATGTAAGCGTGACTTGAAATTTCTTCGGGAATATTTAGGAAATCTGCTTAACACCGGATATATGTATTTTGCTGATTATTGCGAGTGAACGAAAGTCAATCTGAAGTTTCATCGTATTTTACGTACAAGTAGCATTTGTGTCGCTTGGTGAAAGTTGTTGGTGCTATCCCTAGCGTTGTAAAAATTATAATTCAATTGTACCGACGTTCGATGTCCCGTAAAATTACGGAGAGGTCGTTGAAACCAATACTTTGCGCGTAACAATCTAATACATGCTTTCGCGTTTTAGAACTTGGTGGCAGGTCGAGAGGGTAAATACCAAACAATTCAAGAGAAAGAGAATCGAAAGAGCAGATAGAGGATGGAAGAGAAAAAAAGCAATTATGCGAGAGCGGGGGAAATAGCGTCATTATGGAAAGAAGTTACGGAGAGAAGAGCTCGCTTCTCTTCCCTTTATGACAGTGAAATTATTAATTACTGTTTTGTATGCCGGCACATCGCTTTTGTAACCGTGAAGGAACGTCTTGACTCCTACTTGACTTGGTCCTTACCTAAGGCAGCCTACCTAAGTGCGCATACCATTTATTGTAATTTGTATTGTAATTACGTGGCGCATTTGCCACAGAGATTTCGAGATCATTACATGCTTTCACGAATTATCCGAATACGTTAAAATATCCGAAATAATATTAGAATTTAAGAATAGCCCCATATGTGGTCGAAACATTCGGAGTAAATTTGCAATGATTTAAATATAAGTTATGTACGATACATATAATATATAACTAATAAAAAATTTGTGCAAAAATTACCATACTGTATTCTCGTAGTTTTTTAATATAATAGCTTGGAATATTTTACTTTTCAATTTCAAGAGATCTTTAACAATTATACATAGTATTAGAAACATTATACATAGTATTATACATAGTATTATACATAGTATTAGAAACATTTGGATATATATTTTTAAAAAATGAATTCCATATTAGGTAAATTAGATTACGTATTAATAGATTTAGTATTAATGATTGTTTTTAATAAATTTCACATTGTTTCATTATATGTACATTAAAAAATACAAAAATTAAAGTGTTGAATTTTAATTAAGAAAAAATTATTTAATATTTAAAGTTTGATTAATTAACCTTCTATTGCATCATATTTTTGCTCCCTCCATTTGCAATCTGAATCTTTTGTCCAATATAAGTTTTTTTAGATTAAAAAAAATGTAGAAAAATTTAGAATCGCTTTTTAAGATTATTATCAATTAACTCAATGTTAAGACTTTTATTTAATAAAAAAGTCTTTATGAAATTTGAATAAAAGTGGAAGAAATTTGAAAAGAAATTTGAAAGTAAAATTTCGCTTATGTCAAAAAAGATTCAGATTGCAGAAACTCAAGTACAATTTGACTTCAATTTTAAGTATAGAATTTCATTTAAAGATGGTATTAAAAAACCTAATAATTTTTTAAATAAAAAATCAAATTATTTCATATTAATCGACAAATATCAGAACGATTCTAATACATTTTGTATATGTGAGTATATTTACATGTACATCAGAATATAAAAGTCCATGTTTTCGGATTGTGTGTAAGCTGGTGATGCGATTAAAAAGCAAAAATACTGCGATATAAAGCAACGTGTACATACCAGAAAACCTGATGTATTGTCAAGAAGACAACGGAAGCGAACCGTGAAACTACGTTCGAGCAGATGACAATGTTGGGGCGAGAGTGCGTCGTGCAAAGGCAGACTTGCACTTTCAGCAGGCAAGAAAGAATTCCACATTAATTGTCGCTGTAATTCCTCCCGGTCTTCGCTATGCACCAGTTCGTAGACACTCTGGTGGACGATGTCAGACTGAAAAAAAAAGAGGACAGATCTTGTTAGCATTACTTCTCCATCAGATATTTCATAGCCATTTGTTTTTTAACATTTAGTACACGATTGATGTTTATAGTGTTTTCTTCTAAAGCATCAGACTAGCACTGAAAATTGAGGATTACGAATTAAAGATTAGAATTCAATCAATTAGATTGATAAGCTTTTCTTTCGTCTTTTAATATTTCGAAATGAATGTGTAATAAAAATGTATAATGTAAATTGTAAATATTAACAAGAATTCATTAAGATTATTTTCTCTTTATTTTAATTTTTTTTCTTTTTGTAACACTTTTGCAGACTTTATTGCGTAATTAATTTCAACATGTTTCATTTCATCCACAATAATTATATGTATTGTATAGTATTTCTACTTTACTGAAGAAAATTTAAGTCAGTATGTAAAAGTAGATTCATATTATATGATTACATACGTTCGATATATCAAATTATCAAATAATATGCCCTTTTTATTCCTAACGAGAGACATGTCTACGAAACCAAATAGGTGACTATATCATCGTGATTTATTGCCAACGTCGAAAACAAAAAGTGATAAAAACAAAAAGTGAAACTCGCTTATCCATAACACGAGCAATACAGATTTTATTGCGTCCATACATAATTAATGTTCGTTTATTCACAGTTTAGATACTGGCTATAAAACGAGTTAATAATAGTACTCGCGTTCCTTGCCTCGCGGGCACCTGACATTCGCGTTTATCCAATCTAAGAATTCGTGCATACATTCTATCGTGTGTCACGAACGTGCGCGAACTCAGAGCCATTATTTACGATTAACTCTTCGACTACCGTTTTCTTCGTGTCAATCCTCGTCGCAATCTCGTTTACACTGCCCTTATATCACGGGAGACCGCGGTGCGTACAAAGATTACTGTGCAAGACCATCAGACTTGTCCGAACTCGAAGTAAGCCAGTGCCGGTTTCCACGTTGCTTATATTTATAAAATGTATTGAGCTCTTTCTGTGTCAAAAACGATTACTTTTGAAAGCAGGAGAAATGGCTTTGATATTAACTTGAAATATATTATACAAAAAAGAAATTATAAATAAACAAGATAATTAATAAAATTTCGTAATGTCTTTAGAGACGATACGATATCTTAACCCTTTGCTGCACGGTGTTGTATATTTATAACACTTTTTTCTCTTTCGTTTTTTGATTCTCAAACTCCACTCTTAAGATTTCTGCACATGCAATAAATTGTTATATGATCCTCAGATACTACTTTAATAACAAGTTAGGTATAGAAGCTTTTATTTTGCAACTTGAATTAGTAATAAACAAATTGAACGCAAAAAATCCTATTTTTTTAAGAAAAAAATCATTCCTGAAAAATTTTAATTAATAACCTATGTCAAAAAGTATGTATATTTTGAGGATTGCTGATTACGAATCTGGTCAGTTTAGCAAACTTCAATATGACGGATCCAATATGGCCGACCAAAATTTTAAGAAATATTTTATTTGTCTTGAAAATTGATATACAGTGTTTTGGAGTCGATGATTACAATTTTGAAATGAAAATTAGATTTGTAATCGGTAATCCAAAAATCCCTATATATCAATTTTCAAGGCAAATAAAATATTTTCTAAAATTTTAATATTTTTTAAAATTTTAGTTCGCAGTATTAGATCCGCCATATTGAATTTTGCTAAATTGATTCCAGATTCGTGATCAGCAACCCAAATAATCCTTAGATACAAGTTTCAAAAAATTTGATTGCAATAATGCATTCGTGCATCAAAGGGTTAAATATTAATTTTTCGGAATATTATAAATTAAAAAACTTACGTTTCTATATATATA
>NW_017259229.1:430571-439171 GCF_001594045.1 Atta colombica | reverse complement strand
ATATATAAATAATAAAAAAACATGAATGTACAAATATAATAAGTGATGAAAAATTTATTTCAAACTTAGTTGATTTTATATTTACCATATATTTCTATTTTTTTTTATGTAAAAAGATTTTAATCTTTCTGAAGTGAAAATATTAAAATGTTTTTTCAATAATAATAATCACACAGTTATAAATTGTACTTCTAATATAATTATACTTCTAAATATAATTGAACTATAGGTAGGTTCACAATTGTACTATTTTAAAGCCTAGTAAGTCGAAGAAGCAGAGTGGCGCAGTGGAAGCGTGCTGGGCCCATAACCCAGAGGTCCGTGGATCGAAACCACGCTCTGCTAGATTGATTTTTTTTTTATTTATTTATTTAGGCTATCATGTATACAGCTCGTGAATAAATATGTATATATTTTCATGAGTATATATTATTATGCAATCTTATAAAAAAATAATTACTGATTTTTGTAGATATAAGAAAAGCCTATATGCTTCCACAATTTTTTTACAAATTGTATAACACTGACACAATTTGTTACAATTTTTGTGCTAATTCTTTTACACAATATTTGTATTATTAAACATGTTCATCTTGTGTTAAATTAACACAAAAATTGGAATGAACTGTTTTAAGACACAAAATGTAAATTTAACATACATTTTTCAACTGTATATAGTAATGATATCATTAGAGGATTCCTAGGTCGCAGCCGGGCGCTTCGCGCGGTGTTGGCGATCAATGCCGTCATGCGGAATTACATAACAATTTCAAGTGGAAAAACATGAGAAGTGGCAGGCACGATCAATTCTCCCTCTCCCTCGCGTTTCTCTCTTGCATCGTCGCTGCCAATGTTACTTCGCAATTTCTCGTTTATGACCAGCAATAGCAACGACCGCGACAGGGAGCGCGACTAAACATGGAAGTCGTGAGATCGCGGTACCGCTGATATACACCTAGGCACGAACGTTCATAGGCAGGTATAATACACACGCCGTGTACAGATATACACAGAGAATCGGGGCGTACGGCTGGCGTTGAAACGTAGCTCTGGTAGCCGAGGGAAGTCGCCTGATATCGTACTCTCTACTCGTGATTTATTATATTATTCGCGCCGGGTGAGTGCGAGCACCCGAGCTGACAGCCGTGACCAGGTAATGGTCGATGTAGAGAGAGTCAATTCGATCTGTTCAAGAGCCCTCGGCCTAGAGCTGAATCCAGCCAGGGAGTTAGGGCGGGTGCGTGTGCATAGTGTCGATTATCGGATTAAAAGTCACGCGCGTTGCACCTATCCACTCCTAAGCCCGACCTGGTCGAGATTTCTTCGGTCCTGTTATGTGAAGTCCAGTGATGCAAAGTACTTACTTAAAGATGCATCCTACATAAAGTACTTTCAGCAACAAGCGCGATTTGCCTTGTACACATTTTGTATCTTGTGGATTATAAATCAAATTTAGTTCAATTTTATAATATATTTATAATAAATTATTGTAATAAATGACATTTTTGTAATTTAATATTTGTAACAAAATTTACGTAATATTTTTATAGTTATATATATAGTATTTTTATACACGCTCGGAAATCTATCTTCCTCATAAGAATGTTATTAAAATTGAAAAAGATTGAAAACTGTGATCTAAATGGATAATATAAATTATATTATTAGTTTAGATAGAACGTTTTTTCAATTTTTTTTAAATTCACATTAAATAACGAGTTAATTTTCTCAAGGTAGATGCATTAGATGCACATGTTTCAACACTCATATAGTTTTTTATCAGATTTTGTTAATATGACATTAAAAAATAAAAAATTAAGTTATAAAACTTTTATTTTACTGTTATAAACTTTATTTAACTGTTAAAAGTTATAAAACATTTTTATTTTACTGTTTTATAAAATGATTTTATTGCAATAACTATAGCATTAAACCTATCACACAAAAAAGTGAAAAAAAATTATTAATAAGTAAAAAATGAGTAAAGTCTCATTCTTTAAAATTTTCACTCCATTTTATCTTCTTTAAAATTTTTGCGACACATTTCTTTATTTATTTTTTGTTCTAAAATTAGCAAGAGAGCGATATTTTAATGAGCAAAGGGAAAACAGCGCAACGTCGAATGCACGTCGTATTAATTTCTACAGTTCTTCCAAGCTGGAGCTATGTAGAAAATTCTATTTCTTCAGTGTGCGGACTTGTCGCTCTCTCACTGTAGACTAGTTCTGGATTAATTATGCGCGATAAAGTGCGTCGAACACGTGTAACTACATGTGCCGGTACGCGAGCTTGTATCGCAGTACGCGACGTCACGGCCGATCAGATATTTTCTGAAATAATGCCACTCGGTTTGCCGTACATCCCACGTCCGAGGATGGTGTCTTCCTGTTTTTGCCCACGTGTCATTCCCGCTCATTGCATTCAGTTTATACCTCTTGGTCTATATGAAGAAAATTATGGAGCTGAGATCCATCTATAATATATCACCATAATGGACGATGTATCAACTCGATGAGTTTATGTAATGTCACTAAAATTACCGCGTATAACATAATAATTTAATTGCTACAATAAATGCGTTGTCAAGTTAATTCACGAAGACATTCGGAAGATTACGATATCCATGAACAGTGCTTTCACATACATAAAACAACACGAATAGAGAAAATAATTCTAAATAGATTTCTATATTTAGAACATATATTTATCCAGGACAATTGTTTTTTATACATAGAAAGAATGATTTTGCTGAAGAATCTAAAAATTTAGATACTTTTAGAGATACTTTTAGTAGAAAACTTTTTGAGAGTGTATCTCACTTTGAAGAGTGAACTGTTATTCTTAAAGATTGAAAGTTGAATCACTCTTTTTCAAGAGCTCATTTTTTTAAATAAAATTCCACTTAAAAAAATTTAAAGAACGGATTTGAAAATAATTTTGTTGAAATTTTCAAAATAATTATATAGGGCATTCTAATAGGTTGCTAGAATATCAAAATTTTTGCAGCAATACACAATCATTTTTTCGAATTTCTTAAATTGAAAAGAATCTGGAATTCCAGTTGAAAAAAATAATAAAAAAAAAAATAGAATTTTCTGTTAGGTTGAATCATTATAATTCTAATTAAAATAACCACAATTTTCATTGATATAATCAAAATCTTCAGCTTCGTTCATTTTCAACTAGAAGTTTTTTTGTGTACATAATTACTTCGGCAGTCCAACAAAATTTTCAGATTTATATCTATCTAAATTTTTAAATACATCAGCAGAATCGTTCTTTCCACTATCATTGAGAAGCTCATTTATTTTATTTCGAAAATTATGACATGGTTAACTATTTGTCGTGTTTTTTGTCGCGAATTTAAATATCGCTGAAATGGAAAGTCTAAACATGCGATTCGCTGCAACTCGAGGTGAACGAGATAATATACATAAATATCACCATCCTATCCGTAAGTTTATTAAATTCATTAACGACTCGTGCGCTCACTCGAGTACGGACATCGCATTGCACGCGCATTACATATCTCGTACACGTGGATCATAATCGTCGAGATACGAACGTCTAGGTTCGATATAAGCAGCGAAAGCGCAATTTCATCGAGGGAACGTTTCCCGGCGTATTCACACCGATCATAAAACTCCGAATCCCAATAAATATGATGAAGGGGAGAGGGGTTCTCGACGAAACCCGCAGGTAAGCTGGAGAGATGGAAGTTCTGGTTCGCCATTGGGATCCAATGAATTTGAGCGCGGACCGTTTCCATTCTTCTTTTTCTTTCTTTTCTTCTTCCTTTTCCTCCTTTACTAATCGCAACCCTGCTGTGATCGCGAGAACTCTAATTTTAATTAAGGATTACACGATTTTCGTGGTAATCACCATCCGTACCTGAACACACAGTGGACATGTAATTGCATAGCCATGTTCCACCTTCGTCCTGGTGCCCCTTCATTCCTGCTTGCTATATGTATATTGCGGCAATAACGATGAGAATACATTCACTTGTAATTCTCATTGATGAACGATGCGATCGATTATTCTTAGCGCGCCACTGGAACGGCTTTTCCATTTATTTCGCGGCTGCCTGGCAAATTTTATCGGTAGAATAGAAATTAATCTTCTTGAACAAATAATATTCGTTATTCATTAAAGAAATAATGTACCTACACTTTTCATGATATTTTCTATGTAATTACAGATATTAAAAACAATTTTTATCAACATGTATTAATTAAAATTAGTAGTATAATGAAAATCCGCTAAAAATTAAAATAAATAATTGTAATAATTAAACACAAATTTGATTCACATCAATTTTTTCATAAAATAATTAAGAATTAAAATAAGTTATTGTTGCAGAATATTTTTATCTTAATTTTAAGATGCCGAAGGTTTCAGTTGACGAATGAAACTTCAAGTATGCAAGCAGACTACAATTTTTTAATTCTCGTTTAATTTCAATGAATAAATTCTTAGATTAAAATTCAGATACCAAAATACTTAATAAAATAAGAAATTTGTGAAAAAATCGAGAGAAAGATTGACTGAAAAGCTTTATTACAAAAATAATTTATATTTCAAAGACGCTAAAGAATGTATTATGTATAGAAATGCAGTCTCCGTTACACGCAATCGTAATAAAACTAATCTCATGTTTTGCGATCGAATAATAAATCTTCTCCTATACGTTTATCTCTGTGCTATTTATTATAATTGAAATGAATAACCAATTCGTTGTTTATTGTGCCATTGTTCATTGATTGCCGTTATTACACCGCCGGTTTAGTGTAGAGAAGGATAGCGGAGCGTGGAATTTTCTGGGATACGTTGTTTTGCATAACGTGGTCGAGGTCAGGCGGTGTATTTTTAACCCTTTAACTATACAGTATGCATCGTCGGCTGCGCGCTGTTACATTTATCTAACAGCACGTTCGCCGATACTTGGACAGTTCAACAACTGTCCCTCGCAATGCATGACGACAAGGAGCACCGGTACACAACGTACTTCGTATCTTGAAGCTGATCCCGCGTAATAATCGAGTCCCTCTTAAAATCGTCGATCGATAGAGGCAGGCCAAAGTGTAAATTGCCCTTAACGCCACCGCGGCCGTTTATAAACGGCCCGCAATTACATCTTACGTCGTAATAGTTTGTCGTCACGTACCAACGCATAATAGCCCTCCAATCTGCGCGATCGCTCTCGTTAAGTGGCCTAATCACAAATTATATTTTAATCACCGGTCGATACGGAGTCACCATCCCCATGGTCGACTTGACGAGGATATAATTGCACGCTCACGTGCCCGTGCTTCTTACACAAATTATAATCGGACTGTGTGTCAACCGTTTCTGACAAACGTCAGAGGACGGCCCCAAGAAAGTCTCTGATTCGTATCACAAGAATAATCAATGTAATTCCATCCCTCTCCTGGCCGTTAATACCATTATGTTTTCTTGGAAGCGCATTTCAGAGAATTGCAAAAGCCCTCCCGTTATCGATACATATTAAACATTCCCGAACGATATCAGCTGCTATTCCTTCGCCGTAACTTCTTTCGCGGCGGAGACGAGCGTAATTTACACGTGCGATACATTAATGCGATTGCTCGTCCATTCCAGAGCCTTTCAGCGAAGAATATGGCGTCTTCTCGTTTGAGACATTGGAGACACATAATTACTATGTTTAACTATGTGTAAGATGTACGCTGTATTTGATAATATGTTATGTTCCGATATTTTTAATGTGGTAATATATATTTTAACGATTCTAGATGCCATTATGATCATATTAATTTTAATAAAAAATGACAGTTTCTTCTTCATCATATAACTTAATAATTTTTAATATTTATCACATCTTTCCACAAAATATTTTACTGAAAAAAATGTACACAAATACTATATGTTATTCATAATTAAAACAAATTTGGTGTTGTAAGATTATCGCATGTCAATATTTTGCATACACAGAAAGAATAGTTTTGCTGAAGTATTTAAAATTTTAACTAGATGCAGGTCTGAAAATAATTTTACTAAACTATTAAAATAATTATGTAGACCGTTTAAACATTATTAGTAATGCTATAAAAATTGTTTTTTTTTTTGTTGTAACCAGCAGTTTATGTTAAACATATTTAATATTTCACAGTATTGAAATATTATAAAATAATTTTTGTATAAAAGCAAATAATTAAAAATAATGTATTTTAATTTAAAACGTAAATTTTAAGGTAAATAAAAATATATTAATTAACATATCAAAAATATTAATTTTATACCGTTTGAAACGTAAAATGTAATTTAAATTGAACACAAATTTTCCAACAGAACCATTATTTTCAAATCTATTATTTTTATCTACTTATATTATAGTATACCTGTAATATAGTAGTATTATTTTCAAATATACCTATGTATATCTAATTAAATTTTTTAATATTTCAGCAAAATAATTTTTTCCATATGTATATCATCTAAACGTATTATAATATCGTATTGTAATATCAGTTTGATCGCAATTGACTCTTTCCACCTTTATTTCGATCGAATTTAGAGGGAGAAATACGCAACACATAACACACACGTGGAAAGTTAATCGGTTCAGCAGGGAATACAACGTTAGTTTCGTGATATTAGCGAAGTAATTACAGATATTCTTCTGATCAACTTTGTTGAGTTAATCGAGTGCAACCAAATCAGTATTACAAAGTGCACATGCTGAGTTGCAAGTATCGAGCGTGTAAATTACACAGCATCGTTGCACTGACCATGCGTCGCTATTGTCTACGTTTTAATTGAACGTACTTGATCGCGATACAATGGCAAATTTAATACCTTTATCGCAAGAGCTTTAAAAAAAATGGCGAAAGCGTCTGGCGCTTCTCATCCAAGATTTAATTACCTATATGACAATATAATAAGGTCTGATATAATCAGAACTAAGGCATTGCGTAACATGTTAATATTGAATTTTTCGCGTATACATATCATCGTATGATATTCGCGTGCAATATATAATGCGAAATAATTATGAAGCGTTTTAATTATACCTGAATTAAGATATATGTGTCGTTTTCTCCGAGTTTAGACAGATAATGGCGAGAGTTCATGTTATGATTAAGAGACGCGACAGATTTTCAAAGTAAACGTTTAAATACACCGACCATTAAAAGTTATTACACATATTGCGATATTATGAACGAGATGAGTGGACAAATGACTTTGGAATACTCAACATTGACAAGCACATGCTTTTTAATTCGGAAACGATGATAGAATATCTGATGCAGCAATATCGCTGTACCTCGTATGTAATTTGATTGCATAATTAACTCAAGATTGCGCTAATTAATGCTTCGGCCTACAGCAATTAAAGGCCATGGAAATCTACCGCTGGTTCAACCGCGGAATGAATTGCCTTCCTACATTAGGAAATATTCATCTACTTTAATAGCGCTAATAACATACAAAATGTGTAGCTTTGTATTGTTGCATTTTTTCTTAATCGTTTGTTATATTCGTAACTGCGACATTTGGAATCTTTGGAGTAACTGTTTCTCTTCGTCTCAAAAGTATTCACGATGTGCGGTGCAAATATCCGATCTCGGATTCCGAATACATATGAATTTGTATCGATAATGTTAATTAATAGCTTATTGAATATTCCTACATTCTAATAAAGAAACATTCCATTTCATCAATCTGAATGCGAATATTCTGACAGGAAATAACCTTAATAGAATAACATCGTTATGTAAATATTTATCCATACAAAGACGTACATATGAATTTGTATCGATAATGTTAATTAATAGCTTATTGAATATTCCTACATTCTAATAAAGAAACATTCCATTTCATCAATTTGAATGCGAATATTCTGACAGGAAATAACCTTAATAGAATAACGTTATGTAAATATTTATCCATACAAAGACGAATAATTACAATATCAATCTAATAAAAGTTACAAAAAAAAATCTTCAAATATTTTTTAAATTAATTCTTGAGTTGTTATAATAATGTAAATTAAAGTATCAATTTCACTAATCTCGATCTACTCCAGAATTTATATATTCATAAATTTATTCAATTATTTCATACGTTTTTCATTATATTTATTTATTTTATTTATATTCAATTATTTTATATGCTTTATTTTTATATTTTTTTATATATCGTGCAAGATTATTTAGCAAAAAATTTCTTAACGCGAGCTAATGTATATTCGATCGTTTTGTACGTACGTTTATGCAAACTCATTTCGCATTTTCACATGTTCCTGGGTGAATCAATTAATTACAGTACCAGCCTGATGTCATCCGCGCGCGAGTCAGCTTCTCCGCTGATCTGTCTCTTTCTCTTTCACTCTCTTTCTTTCTTCGCGTTTCAGATATCGTTTATTTCTTTTTTCCCGCTTTTTTTCCATGCTCACCGGGCACACCCGAGAGAGGCCAGTCACCGATGGCGCGACGGCGGCTACGGTCCGGTAAGATCCGTCCGTATAACGTTTGTTACCATTGCTCGTTTAAATAATCTCGAAACATGCGTCCGCGGGGTTGCAAGGCACAAGCAAGAGGAAGAGAGGGGGGGAGGAA
>NW_017259229.1:429782-430471 GCF_001594045.1 Atta colombica | reverse complement strand
TCGGACGGTCGGAAAGAGCAGGCGAGCGAACGAGATAGCGAGATTGACAGGGAGAAAGAAAGACGAAGAGATCGAGTAAATGCGGGGAAGCGAGCGAGAGAGAGAGAGAGAGAGAGAGAGAGAGAGAGAGAGAGAGAGAGAGAGAGAGAGAGAGAGAGAGAGCGGGGCTTCGCGCTCGTGCGCGGTCACGGATGGCTTTACGATCGGCCCTCGTCGTTAATTAAGAGCTTGTAATTATTTAGTGGTGGACGCTAGCGCACCCCCGCCGGCATCGGCGCGGCCTGAGCTCTCCCTCGGCCGGAGAGAGACTTGATTTACATTCCTGCGAAGAATGCGTCGGCCTCGCCTTCCTTCGCTCTATTTTCTTTTTCTACTCGCAACACCCCCGCACCCGCTTCATTCCTCCCCCGCTCTTGCGCCAACTCTTCGTCCGCACGAAGTGTAGGACTGGCACGCTGTAGGCCTTCTCCGTCGCTCCTTCCATCACGAGCCGCTCAGATCTCATTCTCGTTTTTCTTCCCGTCCTTTGAACCTTTTCGTTGGCTCTTATTTCGCAAACAAGTGAGAGACCTGACTGTCGCATCGTGTTGTCTCGATGACATGATAGAAGATAGATAGTAAATTTTTGAATCAAAATGGTGGTTATCGTGAAAATTATTTTATAATTAACAGTAATTAATTAATTTAAA
>NW_017259229.1:400162-429764 GCF_001594045.1 Atta colombica | reverse complement strand
ATTATATATATATTAATAATATATATAAAGATATGATAAAGATAACTGATTGAAAATGATTTCTAAAACACTTAATTTTGAAAATAAGTTTTCTGCCATATTCGTAGAATATTCGTTGGAAATTTTGTATTTATATAGAAGAGAAAATAAATTTCATTGAGTACATTTTTCTTTGCGCTGATCGAACTCTTCTATTTCTCAAAATTTTCAAAGAGGTTCTCTGATATATAGAGAAGAGCTTAAATAAAAAACATTTTAGCACTGATTCTTTTCTTATTGCTATATCCATTTTCTCATAATCACTAAAATGGTATTCTGTCGTTTTATAGAAATGGAGATTTTAATTCAAATATATATATATATCGACCTTACTGTCTTATAATATTAACATAAGAAATCGTATAATTCAATTAGAATCTAGAAAATTATGTAAATGTTATAATAGTATAGATATATGAAAAGTAAGGACACCAAGATATCAATATGTTAACACATGACAGATGATGTACGAGCGTCTCGAGATGCATGTACCAATCGATTTATGAGCTCGCGTTCGAGGCTTTCATATTTTTTTTATCGCGAGGAATAGCAATTAAGAGCATCGTGTTTTATTATAAATTATGCGTATTTTCTACGGAGTATTAAACACGATCACGATTATTGTAACAAATATATTAGCAGAATGCGTGATGTAGAAAATCGGAAATTATTTCCATAATGTAGAAACTTTTTCTTAATATGGAAAATCATAGATTTAAAAAAATTCATCTATAATCCTATTTACAAAAACAAATAACAAATATAAGTTAATAAAGAGTGTTAAAACGGTTATTTCCGTGAAATTTAATTGTATGATAAATGCTGATTGCTTGAACGTTAGTAGAGCACAACGTGATATTATACTGTGACATATTCCGTATCCTTAATTATCAACGTGCCATTTACATTTTTCAATAAATAGTATGCAGATGTCATTTTTCGTAGCGGAAATTCTATTGCATCGTTTACTTCACATTTCCGTAAAGCAATAACGGATAAAAATCGAAGGAGCATTTTCAACTTTCAAGATGCTTCGAGAATCAAATTTTGATGTAATAATGACATTAATAATTTAGCGGATACTATTTTTCATCTTATACATATAAGTGTGGGAAACAGTTTAACGCAGCAGCAGTAGATAGAGTTGTTGTTATCATTAATTATTTCTCATTTGATTTCGCTATCATTTTTCCAACGACATACCTAAATGTACATTTATGATACAAAGCGATCGAAACAAATCATATTCAATTAATTAACTCTATTTACTGAGAAAAATAAAAAAATATTTGATTGGACAATATAACGTACATGGTTGAATATATTTTAGTAAAAACCAAGATTTTTTACATGGAGGAAAATGTGCAGTAATATACATTAGAATTCTAGTAAACTTTATTTACTTTAATTTACAATTTTAATTATCAAGTTCATATAGAGATACTTTGCTTACTTGTGTATAACTTTCTTTACATTTCTGATATATGAGATTATCATCGTAAAATAAATTTATAATTTATCATCTCAATAGTAGAATTTACTTTATCGACAAATATTTTTTCTTCAGCATTGACAAAATTTACTTTACTGCATAATAAAAAATACATATGTATAAAAGTTCTGAGAGTTGTTTGTGCTCGTCAATCTTGGAAATAGTACGATTTACTTTATATAACTATAAGTATAATTTACTTTACTGAAAGTATGATTTATCTTACTATAACATAATAATAGTCATTAGAAATGATGTATTATAATCATAATGTATTTTTTATCTTAAATTTTATCTTAAATTTCGGTATTTTTATTTTTAGACAAATAAAATTTATCATAAATTCAATAAAAATAGCCAGAATATTTTTACTAATCTTCTAAGGTAAAAATCTCAATTATTTTTCTCTATGTAGTTATCATAAGATAAAATATAAGATAAGATTAAATATTTTATAATTAAAATAATTTAATCACGTTTTCACCTTGAAATAATATTACATTAATAATATGTACCAAAAATTGTGTAAAAACATCGAGCCAAATAAATTAGATTCTAAGACAAGAATTAAATAGCCCTTAGGCGCTAAAAGAATATGACAAAAAATTCATACCTTGTAAGACTCGGATTCGGGCACGGTAAAATTTTGGTTTTGCGAAGTGAGAGAAAAAGAAAGAGGAAAGGAAAGAGAAAGAGGACATCATACGGAGGCCTCGAGTTATCGATCGTACGCGCCGCATCCTTGCGCCATGATAAACGAGCGGTGGCCGCGTCACGAGGAGGGCCGCGCTCGCTCGCCCATCGAACTTGAAAATCGTTCTTGCGATATTTCAGTGTCACAGCGGAGGCAGGTACCGAGGGTACCATCGCCGGTGCCCCATCGGTGGTACGTCCGGGCACCGGCACCGCGGCCACGACCGCGGCCGTTCCCCGGCGAAATAAATCCAGCCCGGTGGACACCGGGCGGGACCACGACGGAAACATGATTCGGCCCGTGATCAAAGGGTTCTGCTACAAATTGAAACAAATCAGGCGAGTAATAATAATTAATCCGCGATCGCGCGTTAATAATTCTCGCTCAATCCCGCGACCGGTTCCGGCACTCCTCCATCCCGATAAACGCGATCGTTACAGTCCGGCGGCGTCCCGACGCCGACGTCTCATCGACATGAAGACAGATACAGCAATTTGTGTACTTCGTAATTTGTTATGTTTCAATTCGGTATAATTGCTATTTAAAAAATAATGTATCAATTTATTCCATAAGTAATTAATTCCGTAATTGATTTCACTGTTCTAATCGTATCCATGTGATTCCATTTCTATTTCCATCTCTTCCTTAAAGTAAATCCTTTATTTTCAGTAATATAAACTTAAATGCACGTCATCATAATCCATTTTCTTAATTCCATGCACCCTGAGACGAAGTCTCTCTACTTAGCGGCTCTCTGGCCACATTAAATGCACATACACACTCATACAAACAATGAATCTCAAGCACTCGTGCACTCAGACAGATACACCGTAACATATGTTAGTATGTAGAATATCGCGGCCTCGAAGTTGAGCTCTCAATTACATCAGAGAATTATGAAGCTGCGGCGTTTGGCCAATTCGGGCCAAACGCCGCAGCTTCATAATTCCCCCTCTTGAATCCCTTTTTGCGATTCTTTGTAACCCCTCACATTATTCCTCTCGGGCCCGAGAAACAGGGTGAAAGGTGAGAGTGCTCCGGGGCAATCCGATTGTGTCTTCATTAGCGACTATTAATTGTCAAAATGTGCCACATAATTCAGTTCGCGCCCAACGCCCGCTCTCTCGTTCGACTCGCGCGAGGCCCCGCCGTATATATTTAAGCTTAACGTGCTCAATTGATTCTCGCGGAAAGGAAGAGGGAAGGGAAGGACCTCGGGCCCCTAATCCCTCGGTGAATCATTTGCGATATTTACGAGGAAACGTAGCGGTCGGCCGAGACGCCGCCGACGTTCTGAGAGAATGCACGCGCGCGCGCAGCTCGTTGGACGCGGGTAATTGCTAATGGGTAATTAATTCCGGGATAAAGACGGGATGATTCGGCTCTTGACCTCCTTCGACGCAGGTACACTACGATTCTCACGGGAGATGCCGGCAGAAAGCGAGCCTGGAACGACGAAGGATCATAGTCTAAGATAAAGATCGAATCGTTCTTTGCAGCAAATGGTATGTTAAGAGAAATGGAGAAAAGACTGAAAAAGAATTACTGTTTTGCAGTAAATGAATCGATAAAGATAAAATTGGGAGAATAGATGATGATCGTTTCTATTAAAAGCGAATGTATCATTCTGTGTAATATTTACAGAATCTTAATGTAAACATTTCGTATATTTATACATAATTTCGTAATTAATATTTATTTAATTTGTTATTTAACAATTATTTACATTTCTTTTAAATTCTAATTAAATTTAAAGGACTGCAATAATTCACATTTTCTAAAAAAACGGAGAAAAACTCTAACATTTAAATAAAGAAAAAAAAAATTTATTTTTCGTTTTTACAAAATATGAGTTAGTCCATTGCTGCAATAAATTCCTTCAATTGTAAGAATGGAGTCGCTTAGATTAATTTCTACTGCATAGAATTGGAATATTAACAAGGAAAAAGTATTTTCAACATGCCTCTCTCAATATATTTGATTTTTAAATCGTAAATTTTGTAACTCTCTAGCAAGATAAACGAGATCGATTAAAAATTCATTTTAAGCGTCCATGTTGGTAATAATTTTTTTCTTAAACGGTTTCTCGTGTAATCGATAATTTGCTTTCCCGAGGCGCCGGTGCGCCGTAGGGCCGCTTCATTACACCTACCGGTATGCCAAAATATTACGCACGATAATGTAAATGACGACAAGATTTATTCGTGTCCAGGGACAAACGAGATTTACGAGAAAATGGCCGTTTGAAACACGCGTCATATGACAGAAGGGGGTAACATATTACCATCGATGTCGCACTCGCGTTTCATGTCTAATTTTTTTGTTGGAGCTCGTTGCCTTTCTGCCGTCTCCTTATATCATCACGGAAACGTCCTTTTGATCCACCGAGAGATATGCGCCAAAGTATGAGCATGCTCCCTTTCGGAGTCACGTAAGTCGCGATCTTTTAATATCTCAAACACTAACAAGAACTGCGAATGCACGATTTCCCGTCGACTGCACATGCTTTACTTAATTACCATCCATCTTATAACCTTTGTATGTACTTCGTATTTTCATAACTATCATATTTTAATAAAGTGTAGTAAATTGATAATTATTGGAATAATTTAGTCGATGCTGGAAATATTTATCTTTTTCTTGTATTTTAGACACTTTAGAGAAGAAGCGTCGTGCTAAATTCGCGAAGTTAGTATGCCAATGTTTTCAATTTTGGTTTTTTAGTATAAAAAATGCGGGACTATTTTATTTTTATAAGGAGCTATAGAATTATGAAAAAAAATGCTACTCTAATTGTCATTATTTTATTAACAAAATATGCTATTATAAAAATTTTATGGCTCCCATCTTCGGGAATATAAAATTAGCACGACATTTTACTAATATGAAAAGATATGAAAAAAAAATGACAGTTCTTAGTATCATTTTTCATAGTTATAAAATTTCTTATAAAACTAAAAAAGAGTTTCGCATTTTTTATACTAAAAAATTAAAATTGAAAAAATATCAGCTGAAATTATGTTTAAAAATAATAGCAGAGAGTATCATATATTAAATCTTTCTGCTAGAACTAACGAGAAATGTCACTGGAATTGCGATAAATTATCAGTACGATACTTTTCCTCCAAATGTAACAGTAACAGTAACTCAATATTTTTAAATCGCATTTTATGAAAATTATACTTGTGTTTTAATCTCATCTCAACGTCATTAAATTATTTCTGAATTCATGCGATTATGCGTACGTTTGTGCTGTGTAATCCCATCACAGAAATAATTCATCATCAATAAAGTGACGCATGTCTTGCATTCTTTTCCAGTCCTAAATCACACACGACGACATTTCACGCCATTGGACGACAATTAATTACGCGATTGCGGCTGCAGATAAATGTAAACGAGATAATAGCGAGATACAATATACCGTCGTTGAAGACGCGTTATCATTCGAAGAAAAGAATTTTTCAGTAACTACATGATGGAATTGCAAGACAGATTTAGTGGTTCAAATCAGCGTGCGCTGTTATTATTTCTTACAAATTGCATCTTTATCGCGCCTCTAACAGACGCGCGGCATTATTAGATTCTCTGATGGATTTCATCTCGTACGCGGTTGCGTTTATGCAAATTATACGTTCCGCCGCCGGGCATGAGCGGAGCCAATTCGTTATCGCTTTATTACTATCATTACTATTTATATTTAATACTCTTACGGCGTACCATAATTAAACTTGTCGTCTCCATAAGATTAATCTTCAACGCGCCAAACTGCATTTTTTTTACGACGGTTATAATTGACGTTTGCCCTACAATGTTGAATTCCTGTATTGCGGTAATTAATATCTCTCTGAGAGAAAAAAGTGGAAATTATACTTTCGGAAATTTCAATTAAAATAAAATAATATATATAAAATATATAACTATATAATTTAATTAAAATCAAAATTTAATCAAAATTAATTTAATAAATAACATTAAATCAAAATAAATTAAGTTCATATTTTTGGCTCCAAAAATAAATCTAATACAAATAAAATGTCTACATGCTTATATCCGGTTCTCCTTTACACTTTCATTGTGGTTTGTATGTACTTGACTTCTGTACTAAAGAGAATTCAAATTCGAAATCAAAACGTCTACGGTTAATTTCATTTAGTAAGTACATTTCAATTGTTTGCGAATTTTATCTGGCTAAAATTTCAAAAGATTCCTAATTATCTTTAATTACATTACTGAGCAAAAATTAAAATTGAGATCTCGGAATATGAAATAGTACGTCACATGGGAAAATGGTTTACCCCGAAGGGAACCTCGATTCAAAGTCTCTTTTTCTTTTCTCCGTTTTTCCTTTTTCTCTCCATTCCTGTTTTCCTCTCCCTCGCTCCCTTCGCTCCTTTCGTGGGCGATAAGCCCCCTTTGACTTTCAGTTAAGTTATTACTTTTATCCGGCATAGGTCACGGGGCATAAAGGCTTGTTGAGCATCGAATCGACTTTATCAGTCCAATTAACCGGCGTGCTGGCCGCGCAAACAATCGCGAAACCACACCTCGATCCCCAAGGCCTAACGGGCGCCCCTTTGCACCCTCGGTTCGCTGCAAGTCTTGTGTCGCGAGCTTTTTTATATTTCTCGCGTGAGATATGAAACTAAAGAGCCAGCGGCGGCGGTGGAGCCGCGGCATAGAATGCTCGTGAATTACATTGTGGGTCGGCGCTGTCATTACGCGGTTTTTCCCTCGCTGCGAACTAACGTAGGTCGCTGCCTAGGTCTTCAACCGGGCTTTCTCGAGCGGGGTTACGAAGCCGTGTAATCGCGTCGTCCGAAACGCCCCGACGCGATTACGCCGACTCGGATGTGGCAAGCATTCGCGAGAGCTCACGCGTTCATCGAGTTGGGAAATTATCAGCTGCGTTCAGTAGAAAAAGCAACTTTAAAATTACTGTAAGAATTAATGTGATTGGATTTTAACCTTTGTTCCTTGTTATCTAAATGAATAACCAATAATATAAATATTATATTAAAGAATCTTGTTACAAACAGTTACAAAGATGCTTTTTCTGCTACAACCATCGCGATTGAATATACGAGGGTTTTATATTAGAATCGTGAGTTTATCTACGAATTGTGGATGGATTGCAATTGATAAATTTGCATTGAAAACTGCACGTAAATACAATAAAATATTTATTGTATTATGAAAAAATAAAGGTCCAATGAATTCTCATAATGATTTAGATTATAAAAACTATTAGAATTCATTGCAAGAACAAATATATAGTTATATAAATGAATCCAGTATTGTATTAATGAATTAACTACTTAAGTCGGATATTAATTGATTAATGATCATTCATTGGACTAAAAATATTTGAAATGAAATGTTTTTCAGTGGATTGCGTTAGAATTCAAAAATTTTCAGTGTAAAAACGAGATTTAACCCTCGACTATAGGAATAGGAGGAGACTATAGGAACTATAGAAATGTTATTTGGACTTGAAGCGAAAATTATAGATGAATGGAGCAATATAATCTGTTATACGATTGATACTATGAGATTTTAAATTATAGATAAAAAAAGCTTTGAACTTCCTCTATCAATCAAGACGGAAGTTCACTTGCATTTTATATTTCAAACTTCGATGCTTTAACTTAGATAGTTTTCATAGTTAAGAATTAATTTACAATTTTTGAAAATATTAAATTTATAAATCTAATAAAAATTATTTATTGCATTAAATATATCTTGTTCTGAGAAAAATTTTCAATTTTAGGTCGCAAAATAGAAGTAATTGATCAAAGCATATTTTTTCTATTATATAAATATATTCTGTTAGTAAAAAAATCTTTCTAATCTTGATAAACATTGACAGTATTTCTTTTGCTTAATTAATAAATTAATATTGTTCAACATTCATTGAAATTTCAACGTAAATACAAGCACACGAGGAGCTTTAAAAAAAGATGAAGCACTTTGAATGGGCAAAGGGATGTATTGTGTAAGGATAGTACTAAAGAAATACAGATGTATTTCTAGACTATCGTATAAAGATGATCACATAGCATGTAGCGTTCGAGGGGTGCTTTTCATAACGTTACTCAATGCTTCCTTATAGCACATCTAAGTGCGCTGTTTAGGTTCGCGTGCATTTGCTCGCGTTTCTACGACTCAACGAGCACCTGCACGAGGTAGATTATTCTCATTACGGATGCAGATGAATAATCTCCGTAACGGGATGAGGTGCGTTTTAAGAATCGTGAATAATGATTAGAAAATATCTTCCCCGGATTTGGAAGAAATAATTTTTAGAAAAAAAAAAAATATATTGATAAATAAAATATATATTGCAAAGTAAAACACGTAAATGGTAAATATGTGGAGAAAGAGGGAAGATTGCTATTAATCATGTGAAAAAATTTGTAACGTCATTCCTTGTCGCGTTAAGTAAGTCCCTCCACGAAAGATAAAAGGTAAGATTCAACTGTACATACAATAACTATGAGAATCAATTAATATGAAACATAACGTTGCAAACCATGATTAAAGATGCAATCGTACTACAATCGAAGATAAAAAGAAAGAAAAAAAAAAGAGAAGAAAAATCGTGTAACGAGACGACCATTTTCCTCGAACGCAGCTTCGTGCGAAGTCATCGTCCTTGTTTTTCTCAATATATCGTACATATATATATATATATATATATACGATACTGTTGCGTGCATTGTTACATCTCAATGGATACTCGTGCACGAAAGTTGGCGTAATAATTTGAGCTTGTTAAAGAATACGGATGAAGGGTCTTTCAATATAATTTCCAACGCGTGTTCCGTAAGATCCGTTTACGAACAACGTTGTAAGATACTACCGCGCTTACTAGAAAATCCGCATCATAAGAAGCGTATAAAACATGAGTGCGCATGAATAATCAATAAATTATGAGATTGATAACTACTGCGATTTTGTAAAAATAAAAAGGCGAATGAAGTGTTGTAAGATTCGTCCTCACTTTCTCATTGCCAAGTAAAAATATATTAGTTTTGAATATATAAAGTTAAATAAACGTAACTTTATGATTGATTTTTAAGATAAAGTCTTAAATATATTATATTAAATTAGAATATTCCATAAAGCTAAATTATATTCTAAATATTATTTTTCTGTAAGACATATTTCGTTAATAATTATTTTCTAACATATTCTTATGACACATAATTAATAAACTTTATATAACATTCTCAAATTATAAGTTTTGATATTAATACCAATAATAAACCATCAAGTTTATTTTATAAACAATTTATAAAAATTATTTAGCTCAATATATCACAAGATAATAATAACTTCAAATTATAATGTCGAACATTTGTGAGACAGATTAATTTCTATCAGTATAAATTTTCTTTAGGGCAGTTATTAATAAAATGCACAATTCAAACGCCGGATCTTAAAACTTTATAAAACTGTACAGCACTTTTTTTCCCACAATCATATTCGCGTGGATTTTAGCAAGAAGTCGATTTGACTTCCGTCATTCCCAGCGAAACCGGGGTAGGATGATTTCCGTCGGTGATTTCAAACGCATAGATACGCGCATACATATGCGCATATCGCGAGGGGTATTTAGGAGGAAATCTAGAACGCTCATATAACAAACCGCTTCTTGGTTCTTTTTTGTTGTCTCGGATATGCGGTCATCGAGTCAGAAAATCATCGTCCGCTATTTTCTGCAATTCATACTCAACGCGTTCGCGTGCGCCCCGTATAGAGAGTCATCGGCTCGGGAAATCATCATCCGTCATTTTTTACAATGTATGCACATTGCGCTCGCGTGCGTGCCCGGATCCCTCTCGATGTGTACCGAAGGGGCTCGAGTGACGGTATTATGCCGCGGGTAGTCGAGTACCTATTCCCCATATAGACGGATGGATGATTTTTTAATGCGCTCTCATGTGGACGGCTAATGATAATGCGATCGGATTCAGCCATTTTTCCCGAAATACGTAATATATGCCATACCGCAAATATCTTATGCCATCTCTTGCATTCGTAGAGTTCAGAAGCCGAATTATAAGGTACAATTCTTACAGCGTACTTATAACGTTACATGTAAATTAATTTTAAGATAATATATCATATTTACAATCGAGAATTGTTGTTAATAAATTATGTTTAACCTGGGAATAATCAGAGTGTTATTATATTATAGCGATGAAAAAATGTGGATTGTAAAATGGATATTGTTTAATATATTTTCTTTCTATTTTAATAACTTTTTATTTTCTTTTTTAATAATTATTCTTTACGAATCTCTAAATGTGCATTTCTCAAGCATTAATAAATTGAAAAACAGTTAATAACATAAAATATGTTGTTAATAATAGTACGTATAGAAAAAAAAACAGTTAAAAACTTCACTGATTTAACAAAACTACAGACATAATATACGGACAGTTTTCTGTGTTAAAGTAGTAAAGTTGACAGAACTGAATAACATTAGCGATTTGTTAAATCATTAAATCTTTTTAGTTATAGATTGAATCCGCGCAGTAGATAAGCTATAGCTTTGCTGTACTATTTTTTTTCGATATTTTTACGATTTTTAATTAAGATGTAAAAACATCTCAGATGATCATTTATATAAACAAATAGTTACTCTCAGCTTAAATAATACATTTATCAATTATTTATCATTCTTCAAACTTCTGTATGTGGAAACATGAATTATTCCTGTGATCGATTTCGCGTTTCGGCACCGAGGATTTGGCGAATTTGAGAAATGAGGAATCCATCGACACACTTCACGCCGTCATCAAGTCGCGGGTTACGGAACAATGGACGCTGAGAGCACGGGCGATGCATCGGCGGAATATAGCATAAAATCGGTTTCTACACTGTGTACACAATTCTCTCGCGTGGAACCAATAGTCCGCGCCGAGGCTGTGGTTACACATAGCCGCTTTATCATTAAGGGGAAACCTCGGTGTTCGAGCGAGGTCCGGCCGAAGTATTCAAATGATCGTGCGCGGGAACGCCGGTAGCAATCGAATGTGCAACGGTGTGGATCGTGGCCGCGCAATTAGATTCGGTCTGCACGGCGAATCGGGATCGGATGTTCCGTGGTTCCCACACCGCGCGGGTGCATCGCCACTCCGAGAAAACCAGCCGGAGACGATCCTCTCCTGATCGTCGCTGTCGCGGCCGAATAAAATCGCCGGAATTACGTCGCCCTTAACGAAGCTCTGCCCAGCAAGATTATCCGATGTCATAATTAATTAAGGATCGTCGCAATTTCGATCTGGCATCCCGCTTCTGATAACAGTCTCTTATTCGACAATTCACGTTTATTTGAGACACTCGCGTATGCAAATCCGTGACTACGGACGTGTACCACGGCCGAATCCGGATTCCGCTCACAATGAATTAGGATAATTGAAATCGCGATAATTGAGACCCGGCGCATCGCCGCACGCCGTCTGAACATCGAATTGCAAAAAGAACTCGTCGAATTATCATATTGAATATTAATGCTCTTGCCTATTCATTTTAGCCATCTTGAATTATGACGTCAGAAACGAGAAAATATATACTGTGTTATAAAATGTGAATATATAAAATGTGAATATTTTTTAATAAAACAACATTTGCAATCAATAGAATAGATTTGTAAAATATATTTGAAGTTGATTTACATTTAAACAAATTCTAAACATTAATATATTTCTTTGAGTAAGTATTTACTTGCAAATAAATATTCAAACAAATATTTATTAACATTTAATTTTTTTTCAGTGTATGCTAATTAAAAAACAAGCTTTATAACAGCTATCGAATTGAAATAAATAATAAATATTATTTTATTCTATTCCGAAATAAAAATAAGTTTTCAGTGTACTTTACAAATACTCTATCAAATGCAAATATTGTTTTATTAAAAAAATATTTTTATGTTAATTTTTATTTTGCAAGAATTTTCATTATGTTTTTTGCTTCTGACGATCATCATGAAAAATCCAATGTGGAAGTCTTAAAAAACGTCCTGTTTTAAAAACAGGTCCAATTCTTATGGCTCATTATAACTTGATTTACATTTTTATCGTTTGTCTCATTCATTCAGAATGTTTTTAATATTAATGTTCCCCAGCAATCATGCTCCATTTCTCAAGTAACTCGAAAATTATTCTAGATAGAAACATTTACAAATCTGACAATCATGAATTATTAGAGGCAAAATTTAGACATGATTCTTCTACAAGAGTTAGTAAATTGAGATTTTTCCATTCGAGCATCAAACAGATTTGTCTAAGCTGAGCCAGACAATATCGTGAGCGTGTTGCTCGTTTGCGTCGATGACCCACTGTTACTACTGAAAAATGTATGTCGGCCGTCAGTCCTGGTGGATGGGTACATTGTCTTGCAAAAGGGATGATGCCTCGGGCAAACGTGACACGTACGGCGAACTTGACTTGACAGCGTTGGCGTGACTGCCGCATGTTAGGTGTGGACACACGTTGACTGAAGATAAACTAACAACGAGGGTGAACTGTCTCTAGAATTACCTTGCAAAGGGGAGACAAATCAAGCAAGCATCTTCGATTTATAAATACATCGACGATTTCACCTTTAAAATACGCAAGTGATTTTCCAAACATCATTCGGATTTGTCGGCAGAGATTTATGCGTCAAGGCCGGATAAAATTAGATATTCGATTTCGAAAACAGCATTATGTGAAAAGAGTTGTTATTTTAATTATATTATTATCTAACGATTTGTTCCGCTTGTTTTACATATAATATTATAATGTTATTTTAATGTCATATGTTATAATGTTATAATGTATTTATATAGTAATATAATACGCCTATTATTCTGAATATAATGATTTTAATGTTCTATATTCTGTATCTCTCTTTTTCTTTGCTATATTAATACAACGCCTTAATTATAACAATCATACCTGATGGAAGCCAAGATAACTCTCTATGCTATGAGTAGCGAAAAACACTTCTCCGTCGCAAGTCAATATTAGCAGGAACCCATTCAGTGCCTGGAACAGAAAATCGATCCGACAAATTAAATTACACATGAATGTACGTGAAAGCAACTAAGTACATATACTACAAACATACACAGATTAATTAATTTTGAATAAAATGTTAACATCCACTTTTCCATTTTATAAAAATATTATGTTAATATAATAATTTATAACGGCGAAACTGAGTCTTCTTTCGATAGTCAATCAACCAAAACATGTAAAATTGTTCAGTATTGAACATAATCGAGTAGAGACTGCTCCGTTTGCATCGGATCGAGGCTCAAGAGGCTAATTCGTGGTACGGATAAGTTAGGGGCACAGCAAAATACAGGTTTAGACGTTGTTAGACGTATGCGGGAGTACACCCCGTGCGAATAGAATGGCGGCACGAGAACGAAAGGGTACGTTGCCTTTTCGAAACCGAAGGTTAGCGTTTTGCAGTGGCATCGATCGGAAACGTTCCAGAAAGTTTTCTCATTTGTCTGCTGACTCGATACCAGCAAATATCAAACGAGCTTGCACAACTCGAGTGTTCACCTCGAAGCCCAAAATACCTGTTATTCTCGTAGCTTTCTCACGAGAAGGAAACATACCTTCGTAATATTCAACCAATAGATATCGAAATTGAGAATCGATCGATACGATAAACGTTAAATTACGTTAAATTTTATACGTTAAACATAAGAAGAAAAAATAGTTAAGAATATTAATTAATAAAATTAATTAAAAAAATAAATACAACAAAACTTATCTAATAGTTAAAAAATAAATAAACTTATCTTCTAATAGTTAAAAAATCAATAAAACAATTCATATCCATAAATTTTTAAATTTTTAGAACTAGAGAAAAAGACGAAGTATAAGTTGAATCGAAATTAAAGTTAATCTATATTAGTGGAAATGGGCATTACTTTGCGTTATCAAATTTATAGATTATAAATTTTCAAATTATTATAAAATAACATCAAAGTGCAAGTTGCACTTAAGATAAAAAATTGAGCGAAAAAACTGAGCGAAAAAATCCGTTTGATAATTTATTATGTCCAATAATGTTTGTAGCATGATGATAGCAGAATTTCCTATAAAAAGCAAACTTTGGAGTGAATGAATCTTAAGAACAAAGGCTACCGGTATATCGATAAGAATAATTCAAGTAAATCACGTAATCCGACGTGGCACACACGATTAAGCTTTCCGAAATACAGAAGCAATTTCGAGCCGCCACGCGAGAATAGTGCGGCGGCACGAAAACGGAAGGGTGCGTTGCCTTTCGGAAAGCGGAGGGCGGCGAGCGTTGTTTCTCGCTGGGAACGCGTTGAAAACGCCCCGGGAAAGTTTTCCCATTTATCGGCGGTCCCGATACCGGCAAATACCAAACGAGCCCTCGGCACAACGGAGCCGAATGCGGCGCATCGAAGCCGAAAATATCCGTCCCAGTTTTAGCAGTCTTCGGCCCGCCGCCCTACGCCGCTCGGAAACGGGGTAGGAAACCATTTAAAGCCTCGTCCGCTCTCCGCGTTTCTGTGAGCTAAATGTATATTGTTTTGTTTTATTTCACGGTGGCGGTGCCAGGCACGCCAGACCGCGGAAACTTATTGTTCTGAAATATGACGAGCAACGCCAAAACCGGCCAGAGCGTAGAAAGAAGACATACTGTTTCAGCTATACGCAGGCTTGTTAATTTAATTTCCAACAAATTTTTTATTTCAACAATTCCGTTTTAATTCAACACGCGATTATGATGACGTACGTGTAAATAAATAACAGCTTCTTAAATCAAGGCTCCATTAAATTAAGGATATCAGATATACAGTCTCTGCAATAATTAACTCCACTTAGAAATTTATACTTTTTGTATAAAAATGAACACATAAGACAATTCAATAAAGTTAATATTTATATTTAACAATACAATTTTATACCTTAAATGAAAATTTTCTGATTTCATTTTAATTATTATTAATAAAAAAACTACGTAGCCTCCTTGAAATAATTTTTGATAGATTTTAAATCGCCGTAAAATTTTTTTGTACTTTCAAATATAATACTTTCAAATATAATATGCAGAAAAACCTGTATCTTAAAATATCTTTTTCATTTTTAAAAAATAATTGATTATTTTATTATAATGTTTTTATAAGTTAAAATAATTATTTCTGTTTAAAGAAGATTCTCGTCTTTGCTGCTTTTCTTCTGATGATTTTGGTACATAAAAGATACTGGTGCATAACTGTCTCTCTTCAACGCGCCGACGCGATGTGTGCCAGTAAAGTTGCAATAATTGCAGGTATCTCGCGGCTTCTTAATCCATAGTTGCCGACAATCTTACAAAGAATGATGGACTTTGTAATATCTTATTAATGCTGAGGTAAAATAAAGGTTATATTTTTTAGAAGGAAAACATTAAGTAATTATCGTAGTAATGCGCGGTTTAACAGTTTCACAGTTGAAATTTTTAGACATATTTTTTTCAAAAAGGCAGATTTTCATAAGTAAATTTACATAAATAAATTTTGAATTGATCTATTGGATTATATTATATATTTGGATTATATATTTGGAAAGTATTTACAAATCTTGCTTTGGTCATTGGCAAGATGTTATTGATTAGATGTATATGTTATGTGAATATTGCAATGTGAATATTGCAATGAAAATATTGTCAGTTCAGAATGTAACAAAATTTGCATTTCTCCATTTAATATTCTCAATAAAATTGGAATTTATATTTCTAGTAACATTGCACTTACTAGGATAATATTTTAGGGTTATATTTTCTTGTGAAAAATTCTTAAATTCTTAAAGAAAGCGTAAATAAGAAACTTATCTTCTAATCTATTAGTGTACAATTTTACTGCCACTTTATAATATAAGAATTTATTTCACACAAAATAGTGCAACGTTTAATTACATTTCCAAATATCCTTGGAATCGAGAAATTTAATGCAATTTAATGGAAAAAAAACTTGTTCTGTCTCGTCACTCATTCACACATCGACCAAGTATGCAACCCTTCGTGCAACCCTTATGATTAAATATGTCACTGTGTCAAACTCTCGGTTTCATTTTCCGGTCGCGGAAACAGGCACCCTGATTCCACCCTGCGATAGCGTGGCATACAAAATGGCACGCGTTTCCGAGGGATCGCATGCGCGGATGCTGCGTTTCGATTGGTTAATCCGCAGGGTGGGCTTCTACGTTGCGTCAATACGGATGTGCGCCCGAGGGGGTGAGCGACCCTCTCGCTTCACCCCATACTGTACCACTCCGCGTACGGACACGGAGCTATAATAGGATTTTCTCCTGTGTGTTTTCCCCTTTCCCATCCCTACGAAATGGCCGACATAGCCATTCCACGGAAGGCATCATCCCGCGAGACTCGTTCGTCGTTACTACTATAATTGTATTGTTTGGGGAGGTAATCGAGTTTTCTCGATCGACCGACGGAGTCTTCACGATTACGATTATCGCTTCGTTCGAGTTGTTTCATGTTACGATAAAATACTAATAATATTTAGGTGAACGATATATCTCGAAGTAAATGCAAATGCAATGTGCATCATGCAATTTCTAATGTGTTATATTTACAGTAGCACGAATTAATCCATTTCATAAAATGAATGTTCTCATTTCTTACAAAAATTATTCAAAACAAAAAATATCTTCAGAATTTCCGAAATATACACTGAAAGAAAAGATAGTTGCCGCAGCAACCAATTTTTGGTAGTATTAGTCAATCGAAATCCTATACCGACATTGCGGATAGGCTAATACAACCAATAATTGGCTGCAGCAACCGAAAATTGGTTGTTGCAATCAATTAAAAATGCTATGCCATATTTTACCATCTAATTTGCTGCAGCAGCCAATCTTTTCTTTCAGTGTATTCATGAGATTAAACTTTTTCAATTCAGCAAAAGTGAGAAAAAAGAAGCGAAAAAATGTAGAAATAAAAAGCCAGCAATGCACAAAGCATAACAAATATTTTAAAAATTGTGAAAATTATCCAAATTATATTGTGTTTATCTCATTTCGACTAAAGCAACATCATTGCAATTAAAATCATTTTGAAACAATGAAATAAAAAAATAGAAAGAACGTCATATTAACTGACAAAAGACTTATTCAGCACTAAAATATCTAATAATATATTTCGACAAATTTAGTTCATTAATGTGTCGCAAATTGAAAAAAAATTAAAAAATACTGCTATAGATATAGATTAATGCACGATCGAGATATAAAATTGAATTAAATTTAGCATCTCGATTAGGTGAGCATTATCCATGTTAATTAATTTAACATCTATAATAGTTTCCGATGAACGATCACCGAACTTGAGGAACGTCGTTCAGTTTCTTGAACTTGAGAGCGCGATCGCCCGAGATTCCGCAATCTGCATACCGGCGTATCCGATTGTGCTCCGGGGCTCATGTCCGTGCCCGTGACTCTCGCTCGCATGATGGAAGAAAATGGAAAGATTTCGTGCGTGAAGTATTATTGGCGACCTGCTAATGCGGGAGAGTCAAGGTGAGGATGAAGGGGTATTAGAAGTTCACGCTTGGACGGAACACGCGAGTGCGCCCGCGAGTGGCACGCGACTGATTCGCCGGGTGGCTCACGCGAGAAATAGAAAATCATGTGTGTGTGTGTGTGTGTGTGTGTGTGTGTGTGTGTGTGTGTGTGTGTGTGTGTGTGTGTGCGTGTGTGTGTGTGTGTGTGTCTTTTTCACCTGCTTTTTTTCCACTCTTCATCGTCTTCACGAAAAGAAATACCGTATCGGATTTAATATCAAATTTGATATCGCGATGAGTCGCTTCTCCATTCGTTCTTTCTTTAAAAAAACGCCACGCAAAGTTTCTGCATTCGTATAGCTTGATATAGCAATCTTAAGCAAGCGAAACAATAGTCATCATATCGCACATGGCACTTAATAAAATTAGATGAGAAAATTAAAATCGCTGAAGGAAATGCAAATCATCACGAATTTGCCAATTCATTGGAAGACTTAATTAAAGTCGATCGCGAAAATACTTATTCATGGAACAAAAAATTCATAAGTCAATTACGGATTAAAGATTCATATAAAAAGAATAATGTTTTGCTGTAGTTTCTAAAAATTTAGCTAAATAGAAAATTTAAGCAGATCTGAAAATAATTTTGTTGGACTATGAAAATACTTATGTACAGGACGCTCAAACTGGTTAGTAGACAACATCCAAACTTTTTAGCAGTGCAGTATTGTTCATCATGTTTAAAATTCATACCTAATTATTTTAAAATTTTCATTTTAATTCAGCAAAATTATTTTTGAATTTTATCTAGTTCAATTTTTAGATGATTCAACAATCGTTCTTTTCGAGCAGTATTTTTTAATTTGTTTTTAGCGTGTTACTTAAGATCATATTAATTCTCTCTACAGGAAAAGTGCAGGATACTGGCTCACAGTGGATAAACACGCGATATCGCGAAAGTGTAAAACTTACAGAGCTGTGCATTTTAATTCAAACGTCGCGGTAGAATCGAACGCGTGTCTCTAATCAGCTGTTAAGTCTACAAAGTATTACCACAATGGAATTCACGTGACGCACAACGACGTTTGTACACTACAGAAGGAAAAAAGGATATGCTCGGGGAAAGAGGAAGAGAAGTCGTTCGCATTTAGAGATCAATAAGGGTATCGAAGATAAGCCGTCGCTAAATATGGATACTGAGCGTTAACGTTCGTGTCGGAGCGGATTTTCATGGCTTTTCATTTCCATACGCAACAACGGCTTGCTACTCCACTTCGTTGCATGCGCTATTATCGTTATGATCGGGTATACCGCGCGCTACGCCGTCTTACTCCGCTCGGTTTAGGCCGCGATTAAAAGAAACCGCATCCGAATTAGCCTGATTTTTACCTGTTCCTCTCTTTCTCTCTCTATCTCTCTTTTCTCGCCCGGTTTTATCTCGGTTCAGGCCGCCTCGCTCCATTCTGTTATCGGACAACTAATTGTGTCGCGAGCGAACACGCGACCGACCCGACGACGAAATTGGATCAGCTCACTAATGCCGATAATTCGCTGTGGAATTTTGTGGACACTGTCAACCGCGCTTAGCAATGATTTCGATAAAATGTGAATCACGACGGTTATATCCACAATCATCGCTGCCGTTTCGGTTCAAAGAAATTAGCAGAATTATAAAAAGACGAAGAGTCAATTGAATCAACATTAGTTAATTCACAAATGGAAATATAGGTATTACCTTGCTGAAGATGGTTTTAAATGGGCTGAAATGTTCAATTTATTTTTATGTTTAATTATTTCACAAAATATATAATTGCACACTGTCGTCTGTATTAAACTTTTATTAATCTTGATTATAACTTAATTTCAAATTTTAAAGATGTAAATCAACAAATAAAATCTCATCATCGGAAATTTAGTTCTCCTATATTGAAGAAAAAGATTGGCTGCTGTCAATTAAAATACTATGCCATATTTTACCATTTAATTTGCTGCAGCAGCCAATCTTTTTTTCAGTGTAATAGACGTAAAGATTTCTCGGACTTTTTGGTATCAGAAATGCGCAACAGAGATTTTTAACGATGCCGTATACAAATACTTGTTCTGTATTGTCTATCAGTTGCGACAGCTTCACGTAGTGCAGCGTTGTCATCGTTTGCATGTACACTGAAAGAAAAGATTGGCTACAGCAGCTAATTTTTGGTTGCACCAAACCTTTTTGTTGCATTAGCCTATTCGCAATGTCAATATAGGATTTCGATAGGCTAACGCAACCAAAAATTAGCTGCTGCATTGAATTAAAAATGCCATATTCAGTCAATCTTTTCTTTCAATGTACGATAAGTGCGTTTTAGAAGGACTCGTTTATTACGGCACCCTCAGACGGGATGATATCTTTGTAAATTCACCCGACTTGTAATTCATTGGTCGCTCTCACACGTTCAGTGCGCGTGACGGACGCCTCACAATTCCCCCTCTGTTAATTAAGCCTTCGGCATCGTATCCTGTTAAGACCGTTAAACGACGCGGTAAATACCTCCCTTTCCTCAAACCGCATGATCGCGAATATGCATATATTCGCAACCATCTTGTAGCCATAACAAAAGCCATGCTATCAGATGGCAAATGTGACTATGCGCTTCACGCATCTTTATTAGAAAATATAATGTGAACCATTATTGTATAATTGAATTTATATTGCGATGGACTTATAAGAATATGGATGAGATAATTTTATCTGACACGCCGGAATATTTATCTAAATCGCCAGATAATTTTATTTGTTTAGTAAATAATTTCTGTTTTTTTTTGTAAAACAACTAATGATAAAAATTATCTGCATTGGTAAGAAAAATTAAAATTTGAAAACGTCATTTCTAGTGGTATTGACACAGCAATCAATAAGACTAAAAGATACAAAACATCAACTCTTAACTTTCTAAAAATCTAATTAATTTTATAAATAAAAGCATTTTCGTTAATAAAGATATCACAGTCTATAATAAAATTTTCTTTACATTTTCGGAAAACTGTTACAGTAGAATGAAATAAACTACGAAACTACAAACCGAAATATTATTGGCGAAATTTTGTCAAGTTTGAATTTCCACACAATGTACAGAGAAATATGTTTTACGTAGACCATGTTTTCAAAATAAATAAAATATCTTTTCTGGCATGTAAGGCACCAATAACCTAAGCTAATCGGATTTATATAGATTTCAACTTCCAATCGGTGGATCCGCCGTGAACGCCTCGGCCTAAGGTCGAGCCTAAGGTAGGAGCAAACCCGGGCCGTATGTAAGGCTTAAGAGGGTCGACATGGTATCTAAGGGAGGAAAGGAGCACGCGATCAATACGGGAAGGACTAGCGGTGCCAGACCAAGGCGAGCCCCGTCGACTACCAACCTAACCCGATATCATCCCATCCCATGCACCCACCCAACCTACAGTTACCTTTGACTCAGCCCACGTCTCTTTCTGTCTTTCTCACGCGCATATTCTGACTCACTGCGAGTCACTGTCTTTGAATTGCGTTCGCTCTCTCTCCATCCGATTTCCGCTCATACTGCTATCGATGTCCTTGACTCTCGATCCGACCGACCGTTCCAAAAGCATCCCAAGGCTGATATCGTAAAGTTCACCGGGTAGCATCAAACGGATTCGCACGAGCTACCTAAGGACGGCTGCGAGCAATGCGTTTACTCGACGAGTATTTCGCGTAGCTCAGACACGAGACTAAGTTATGTTAGGTATTATAAGGTAGGCTCTACATGATTATGCTCTGCACAAGTTAAGCGCGATAAGGTTCTATGTAATTTAAATCTGGTTAAAATGTCAGACGATAATGATATTAATATAAGTCAGATGATAGTGATTGCGAGGCACAGAATTATTCTCAAATTATCACGGGAAGTCTTTCAAGTATTTTTAATCATCAACAAAGAATAGGAAAAATCATCGCATTTTAATTGATAAAGCAATAATATAAAATAATAAAGAATTTTAAAACCAAAAGATTTTTGCGATTTTGGGAATTCGGCAGGATTAAGCACAACAATTAAGATAATTTTTACATATTTTTGTAAAATAAGAAACAGAGTTATATCTTAAAAAAGGAGTTTGAGAATACGGACTAAACTTATCAAAAAATATTTTAAATTTATTAAAAATTTTAATTTTTTTAAATTTCAATGTAAGCAATAAAAATTCTATAGTTCATATATATCTTATAAAGAGAAAATTAAGAAGATTAATTGCTAGATCAAGGAATATATCAAGAAAGCGGTCCATTGATGTCGTTGAAAAAAGGATATTTAAAGATAAATGCTGTCAAATGTTGTCTTATACAGAAAATATATACGGGAATACTTTTAATATCATTGAATCGATGCTGTGTAATTGCTAGCTGCTGTCATTTGGCCTCCACTAATTTTAGGATTAGTAAGCCGCATTACATTAATGATTACGCCCAATTATATGAAACTCGAGTGTTATCACTGTTCCATAAAACGTAATTGAAGTGGATGGTCAAGGTTTCCTACTAACCTACCTTCGCATTGCGCGTTTTAATGTTCTTTAGAATTTATCGTTATGTCTGGATACATTCCAAGCGTTTCCTTTTTTTCATTTAGTGCATTTTTGATCAAATTATGCATCGAGTGTCGAAGATGAGAAAATATCTATAATGTTAAGTTAAAGATAAAAATATGATTAGCACTAAAATGACAAGTATAGAAATGTTATTTCTATTCTCTTACTATCAAATAATTTATTAATTAATATTTTTACCACTATCCTCCCTCTCCTCTTTCATCGTTAATAAAATATTACATTGAAAGAAATAAATGGTTATAATTATTCATTTAACTATATATGTCATTTTCGATGTTAACTGTATATTTTTTTTAAAAAACAATAAATATTATTATTATTAATATTATAGCAGTAATAAAAATGAAACTCATAATTATTTTAGCATGCAATTATGGAACACTTCTCTCGTGTAAATTTTTATTAAATAGAATCTTCTATTTCTATATATTCTGCTATATCTATAAGTTTGCAGCTATTAGACTTTCGTACTAAATTCAATCGATTTAATGACGACTGGCTTGTTTATCTCGGCTGATGCTTTTCCTTCTGCATGATGGTTTTTTTTTATTGCTCGTCATTGCTTAATTTACAATCGCCTTTTTAACCCTTTCACAGCTTAGCATAGCTATATATAAAACCTTTAATTAAGATGTGAACTTTCCTTTTCTCTCGACTTTCCATGCTTGATGACTGTCAATAATAAATTATCGCAATTATTATAATTATTTAATTACTAGAATATTACCTCTTAATACATCAATCATTAATGACGTCACTTTTACTAGCTTATTATACATTTTTACATGTGTAACAGGAGAAAGCACGATATTTAAAAAGTTATGAGAACTTCATATATTAGATAAAGCAAATAACTAAATGTGAAGATTATATTACATGTTAAATATTATATAATATATATTTTGATATAAATTTTATTTAAATAGAATATTAATTTAAATAGAATGGTTTTTACGAGCAGATTAATTCGTTAAATTGTCAATTCGAAAAATAGAAAAACTACTGTAACTCTTTCCTCTTTCTAACTTTATGTCTTACATCACTGTAATTTAGAAACATCAAGAAGAACAAAATCTTATTAGACTTGTGATTCATTTAAAGAATATATTTGATCGCGTTTAATTTGCCAATTGATTTGAAAAATATAAAAACTACTGTAACTTTTATATCTCTCTAATTTTACCGCTTATAATAATTTCGAAAAAGAAAAAAGAATGAAGTCTTATTAGACCTGTGATGCATTTAAAGAATATATTCGATGGCCGCGTTTGATTCAATATGGACGAAATTGGGTGTTCGCCAAAACGAACTCGTTAATCACTCTTCTCAGTATAGTCAATCCGCGAAAAGTCACGGTCAAGAAAGTTAAAAAGTTGAATGGCTTTGCATACATTGTGTGTGTGCCGTAACACACATCGCATAGTTCGCGTCCATAAAAGTTCGAGTGTGCGGTTACTGCGAAGAAATTACCTGCGCCGCTTCGTGAATATTCAAGTGCGAAAAGAGAACCTCATCCTTACAGACATGCATGCAAGCAACGTTACTTTATCCGGAGAAAAAAAACATGAAAGCCATTTAATTATGTCCGATAAGTTATCTTATGCTAGCATGTTTTATATTTAGAACAGATCATGCACACGTGTTTCAAAAGTATCACCGACTTTTTAATTATTCACTCATCATAATTCGTGATGATATCGAGAGATAAAAAAAATTATTTTTCAGTCAATAATTTTCTACTAAAATCAATAAAAACATGATCTTCTAAATACAGAGTTTGAATAAATACACACATATTATGAACATTGCGTTAATTGCACGAGGAAAAATGTCCAACCAAAACTTTGCTGTAACAACGAAAATTTGGTTAAAATGTATCGAATTTTAACTTTATGTTAACTACATTGTTTAATATAAACAAATAGAAACAAATATTTTTGTTATTAAAAATAAGAGAATGACAAAAAATATATAGAAGCAACTAAAATTCTTTGTTATATAAAAAATGCCTCAACTACATAGTTTTACGAAATTTTTTTCTCTAGTATCTAAGTTGTATTCATGAATCATCAATGATTCATGAATCAATGAATCATGAAACTGATTTCTGTAAGAATTTAGTTTTATTGCTTTCTCAGGATATAAAATAATATCGCATTCCATACAGCCTAAATCTAAATATGGCCAGGAAGCATGTCTTTTCTCTGTATAACCAAAGCGATTCACTGTTCACCCACTTTGTGCAGAAATCGCCAACTTTCGTCCGGTTCAACGGTTAGAAAACTGCCGGCCGTCCATCCGGGACGAAGTTCCCTATCGCTTCTCGCATACGGAGCAATCAGCCGGGAAGCAGAAGGCACGGCTCGCCGTCGTGGCAGACATGCAACCATCAGCAACAAGTAAGACCTTATAGCACGGTGATCAACTTGGCCGTACGTTCCTTCTCATTCCATCTAGCCAGCTAGGCTCTGACTCGCTACTTCGCTAACTCTTGCCGCATACACAGAATTCACTTAGGCCGACTTGGGCGCATCGCTCGCTCACGCGGAGACGTGATCTAAATTGCACCGCGTGCCCGCACGAGTATAACACGCATCTTATACTCACGCCAAGTGGAGGAAAGTCCCGCCGTGTCCTGATTGATGTGGAAAGTGGAGCTTATTCCTGGCTCGATGGCCCGAAAGAATAGCGATTGTTCTGTCGTGATCATTAAGTCGATCGAACGACGATAGCAAATCTTATGAACGATTCTAAGAGGAAAACGGGTGAAGTAAAAGCAAGGAATAAAATATTTCACGTTTGCTGTACTTTTAGGTCCCGTATTTAATTTTCTGGTTGTATTGATGGTTTTGTAGTGGTAACATTAGAAGTTATTCACTTTATATTTTAATACTTGCTTTAAGTTACTCACCTTACATTCGATTGCATTATCATCAGTTTTAATATCATCAATTTTTGTATTATCAGGTAAAATCTAACCAATTTAGTGATTATTAGTGATTCGTCATGGTTAGAAAAAACACAATTTTTGTATCATCTTATCATCATAAGTGATGATTAATATCCATTTCTATCAATGTGATTTAATTTTCTTTGTTCAACTTATTCTTCATCTTTCCTAATTCTTAGAATTAAAAAAAGATAAAGAGTTAGTTGTTGAACCGAGATTAAAATTAAACTAGCAGAAATAGGCATAAGTTTAAATCACAAGTTAACCAGAAAATAAAAATCCGACTCTTAAAGAATCAAGAAAGAATCGTTAAGAATAATCGATGAAGAATAAATATTTTCTACATTCGCGTTATTATAAATGAATGTGTATGTCGATATTCGTTCGCTTAAGCTGTACATGAAAAATATCATTTTTTTTAATTCATTCAACTATGAAGCATGTCATTTCGGGTTTATGATCGCGTTTAAGTGGCATTTTGTGTTCAAAGCATCGAACGACATGAAAATACGAGTTCCCAGATTGGAGACGGTAGTGTGTGCGGTAGACACGAGTGTTCGTGACTTGAAAATAATCAAAGTCTCGGAGGTAAGCATGTTTACTACGACCAGCGTTTTGAATGGACCTTTGTAAATTATACTATTTATTCCAAAAAATATATAAATAGAATAATTTTAAATTCGTATATAAAAGATATCCTCATCTCGTTCCTTCCCTGACAATTATAGATGTCAGCTTTGCCATTGAATTATCTCAATTGCAACGAAAAATATGATTACTTTGTCAGTATCATAGCATTAGGAGCATCTTTAGGGTGTAGCCTTCGTGTAGGGTTCGCAATCAGAATTTGCGAGAAGCGTAGATGTGGTAGCGGGCATCGCAAAAAAAAAGGAAAGAATGGTGTTAAAAAGAGAGAAAGAGAGGGGGGGGGGGGGGGGGAGAAAAATAGCTCGGTTATGATTACGGGTTACCGGATGGCGGGGGTCGCTTCGACCACGACCCTCTTTTACCGCTACCGCGCGGCGTAGCTGCCGCGTATTAATGCGATACACGATAGCCTGGTGGCTATTAAATAAAAAATATGAGAGCAAAATGGCTGCTTTCGCGGCGATACGTCACTGAGAGGCGTGATTTGTACCGAAGCCCGAGCTGTGCGCCAGGGTAAAAATTGGTCGATCCACCGTGTACAGAAATGGGGGGCAAGGCAGGCGAGCGGACGAGAAAGAAACGCGAGGCCTCCGCTAGTGCCGGTCGCTGAATTTCGCCTGCAGTGATGTATCAACAACATAATGTACAGGTTCGTTGCATTTTGATCGGCTCTGTCAGCGCTTTAACGGGTAATCTCGAGGGCAATACGTTTCGTATGGTCGGCTTTCTGAGCACCTCGTTCGACCTTACGCGCCTTTGTTCCTCCCGAAATTCCTGCTGTTTCGCAAGATGCAAATCAATGCGATCCACCTTCGCGAATCTTTTTATTTCTGATCTGAAAGCAATTCTTTGTGTAATCAGACTCTGATTGTTTCTATTTTTTGAAGGCTTGCTAAATGAACCCTACTGGTCTGTTCAAGTCTATTTGATTTAAAAGATAATTTATTTTTTTACCAATATTTTATTTAAAATTCTTTTTCTTTCTCTCTTTTCATTTAATGATTTCATTTGTTAAGACCTTTTTTTTATGAATTTTTTATCTTCAGTAAATTAAAATTCTCCTAAAAAGATATCTATGAGAGATCGAGATGTGAACTCTTATCTATTTATATCTTTAAGACTTTCTCGCTTTTCACTGGTCGATCGTTGTGCATTATAGCTATTCGCGTAATGGCGGCGTCTTAATGCGAAAAATGCAGCCGCCTGCATATTTTTCCTCGCGAACAGTGCGCGAGTTAGTGGCTGGAGAAAAGTTTATTCGAGTTTCATAAAGGAACGAAAGCTGAGAGCGCCGTGTGCGCTCAACGGGGGGCCCCCCGCTGTGTATCGTGCGTTCGCGCCGGGTGATAATTTCCGAGAGATGACAGAAATGGATTGGCGAAGTATGTTTCGCTCAACGATCGAAAAATCCGGCCGTCCGGCCGGATAATCAGCGTTTTATTAGTTTACTTCAGAGACAATCAAGCGTCTTCCAGCATCATTCGCGCTAATTTGTTAAAATTTGCACCAGCTAAGATTATATATAATAGTAAAAGAAACATTTCACATAACAAATTTACAAAAAAATAAATATTATAGAATTTTGTACACATACAGAATATATGTAATAGAATTTATACTTCAATTTGAGTCAACATTAATTATGAGAAATTATGAGAAAAGAGTTTAGTATTAACTATCAAATGTATTTTGTTTAATTTTCCTTAAGCGTCGTATACACTGAAAAAAAAAAGATTAGCTGTTGCAGCAAATTAGATAGTAAAATATGGCATTTTTAATTCTGTAACGGCTAATTTTTTGTTGCTTTAACTTATCTGCAATGTTAGTATAAGATTTCGATAAGCTAATGCAACCAATTAAAAATGCTATGCCATATTCAGCCAATCTTTTCCTTCAGTACAACATGTAGTTCAGTACAACGAACTTTTGATGTCAAACTTAAACTTTTAGCCGTAAAAAATTAATCAATCACAATCGATTAATCTCTTCACATTCGACTGTAATGGGTTCATTTCTTAGGGCTTAAGTATTAAAGTTTTTATCTTAAAATCTCATTATAGACGTCGTTTTGTAGAAATCTAATACTGAAAGACAATAATTAATTATTTATTTTAAATATTGAAAGCATTGTTTTTCAATACTTTTAGTATTTCAAATAAGTAATTAACACGTGATATTCATTATTATTTCTCGGCCTTTCTTTGTTCTGATTTCGTGCGCGGATTTACGAAAATGGCGGTGTTTAGTGTGGCAAATTACTGGCGCGACGGTTTCGTGTCGAGTTGATCGAAGAACGCTTTCGGTCTGCTTGAACCTTTTACGTCGGAGATTCAGGAGAAACAGTTTTTCTTACTCTCTCTCTCTCTCTCTCTCTCTCTCTCTCTTTTTTTTCTCTCTCTCTCTCTCTCTCTCTTTCTCTCTCTCTCTCTCTCTCTCTCTCTCTCTCTCTCTCTCTCTTCCCTTGTGTTTGCGCGCCACAGCAGAAGTGACGAAAAAGGGCAGTAAACGTTTTACGCGAGGAAACTTTCGTAGAAGTAATGTATCCGCATACCGTTTAGAGAATAGTAAGTAGAAAGGTACCTCCTTGCACGCTACTCATGAAAAACGATACTTTAACGTAGCAGAAGGGAAAAGTCTGTGTATTTGATTTCAGTTGTTTCTTAAATATTCAGCATTTAGCACAAGAAACTTGTTTTGCGTGTCTTCGCCATACTTGCTGTCACGTTAGAGACTGCATTCTCGACTAGAATTACTATGCATTAGTGCTTCGTCGATAAATTTAATTCCTTGTTAAATAAATTGACATAATATTCTTGTACATATATTGATTATGAAAATTGAATTCTACGCTTGAGAAATTCTTCAATCGGTTCCGTTAATAATAATTTATAGTACAATACTTGGAAATTATCAATCGATCAACTGTCATTGACGCTCATCTCAGAAAAGGATGATACAAAAAAATATACTTCCAAATTTATTTTCAGGAATAAATTAAATAATTCAAAAAGCGCTAAACATGATCAAGGATACAATATTGGTGATAAAATTTCTGTACGTAAATTTTAAATATATTTTTTAAAATATAAATTGCCCATCGATTACTGTCGAATTTGCAACGCAAACTGAATCACAAACTGAAATAATAATCTTATAAATTAAAGTGATTATTAATTTCACAATGATTTTTAATTATAATATGATATTTCACGAGCGTCGGATGTTGACTTCTCGGAAAGGATCTCATATTATGTTTCAGTCGTTTGCTTTCTTTATATTGTAATGCGAATTTATACGTTATGATAGCAATTCAAATTAACAAATTAGATGTCCCCATAATGTATCAGACTAGCAGCGTGAAACCAAGCTTCTAAGCGTGAAAATATTTAATAAGTATATTCATCGTACATGTTCGCGGCGGAAGTACATTAAAGTGAGCAAATTAACTTTCCTTAGTCGCGAACATTCTTCACTGAGGCTACCATGAATAACACGACTATATTTGATTAGAAACACGTCTATTATTTTGAAGCATCTTTCAAATTTATATAATTTAATACTAAATAATTTTATATTAAGTAATATATTTTCCTTAAAATCCTTAAAAGAATCTTTAAAAAA
>NW_017259229.1:384635-400062 GCF_001594045.1 Atta colombica | reverse complement strand
TATATATATATTTATACATAAATAATTGTATAAAGAGATATTTAAAGAGACCATTTTTATTCCTTTTGCTTTTAATAGTTTCTTCCAGAACTGAAATAAAATTACACGAAGAAATAATTTTCATAAACAGCGAAGCAAGTTACTGTTCTCTCTGCACGAAAGAGATCTCTTTGGCGCCTACAAAGGGGGTTCGAGAAGTAGAAAACACAGCGTGAATGCAATGTGATCTAC
This sequence comes from Atta colombica, assembly GCF_001594045.1. Classification (NCBI taxonomy): domain Eukaryota; kingdom Metazoa; phylum Arthropoda; class Insecta; order Hymenoptera; family Formicidae; genus Atta; species Atta colombica. Next base: position 399,831 of record NW_017259229.1, on the reverse strand, counting down.
ACAGCAGTCGAGCGAGCGCTGATTTGATGCCGTGTAATTCGATAGACGCAAATTCTTTTCCACGAGACAAGACTACAAGACAGGGAGACGTCGTGCCGCGTCTAAACGAGTCGTTCCCTCAATCGCTCTCTCACTTCGCGTACACTGTCCAGTCGCGATTCACAGTATAATTGAGAAGGAGTATAAAAATCCAATCGCGCTTAGCCGTAATTTCGAGGATACCTCATGGTGGCGGCCAGCTTGTCATAAACCGAATTTACCGTCGGGGTTCATAAAGTTTATGAGGATCGACGAAACGGTATATGGCGCGTAGAAAGGAGAGATGGTGCTGTTTGTCGGGAGGGAGTCGAGGGTGGTTGGATGAAGACTGGCGTGGGAGGCAGAAGGGTGGTCCTGGAAAGTCGGATTCACGGAACCGCGAGAATTGTATAAATATGTTATTGATATACGAGCCGAGGATGGCGTGAAATGGATTATCCGGAAACTAGTATCCAGGTTCAAGGAACACGAGCCGGGCTTGAGCCAAGTCCGAGCCCGGTCAAGAAAATCAAGCGCGACCTGATTGCATCGCCATTTTCATAAATCGATACCGTGTCTGGATACACGCTCGCGCGCTGTTGATTTATACCTTGTGATGTAGTCAAAGTTGTGTTGAATTACAATCTTTGGAATATCTATAGTTCTTGAAAAAGTATTTAATTCTGCAATCTTATTAATTAATTATGTAATTAAAACAGTACGATATTATTTACATAAATATGTTAGACTATGACATATAAACGAAGTTATTTATCACAGTTATAAATTTGTTAGCTAAATAATTAGCTATAAATTTGTTAGTTATAAAAAGATTAGCTTAAACACTGCAATTTGATAAATTTATAATTATTTTGTAAGTTATATTCGTCTTTGTACATATAATTTTTAATGTACATATAATTTATAAAATAATTTATGAAATATATAAATTGTAAAGTTTTAAATTAAATTAACAATAGAAGTCAATATTTTTCTCACTAAAAAGCAAGTAAAGTATGATGAAAATAAAGACAGTGAAGAAAAACCAAACATTTCATCGATACTATAAATGATATAAATGTTGAAAATTCAAAAAGTTTTAGAAATCTATCTCTTACACAAAAAATACAATATTTATATTTTTTGAAATATATTATGTTTATAACATTATTTATTAATAAATCTAAAAAAATAGTAACAGCCAATAATAACAGCTTGATACTTCTAGTATTAATCCTGTGTGAAAGAAGGATAATTTTATATATTATTTTGACAAGACATAGTGTGCAATAATGTATATGATACATTGTGAAAAAAAAGATGTATAAAATTGCGATAAATTTGCTTGATAACTAAAAATGATACCAACTGTACTTATCGATATAGTTCGTCGTTTATCGTTTCGCGATTCGAATGTACGTGTCGTCGTCGGAAGTCCGTCTAGGGATTAGCTTCGGACGTACAAGGACATACGTAATGCAATTAACGGGCTGACAATTAATAACCTGCTGTTATAGATGTTAGTAAGGTCATTCGATTGTAGCAATATACGTTGGCTCGCGTATGAAATCGCACGCGTACATACAATTTGTACGTATAATATTCGTCCCTCATGATCTCGCTCTATTCTAGTCATCTCTGCTTTTTGCCTCTTTCTCTTCTTTCTCTCTATCTCTCTCTCTCTCTTTCTTCCTTTTTCTCACGCTGTTTGTCCCCCTTCCATTTTTCTCTCTCGTATCCGCAGACTAGCTCCCTTTCGCTCGTGTGCGCACCTAAAACGCAAGAAAGGGAACGTAATAGCCTTGCATGATACACGGCCATTAATCCGTGTATATACCCTTCCATACTTTGGAGGAATAGACACCTCGTACGCCTCGGTTTCATAGCCGGTTCATCAGCCGGATATCTTCCTGCTCTTTCTCTCTTTCTTTGTCTCTTTCCTGGCCTCCTCCCGTTCTCGCTTCTCCCTGTCTCTTCCTCTCACTAACAATGATTTAATTTCGGCGTGCGCTCTGCTACGACGCGACTTAAGACTTCTATATTACATCAATTCACTTTATCAAATTAAAAAAAAAATACATGAATAAAAATGTGGTACACTTTATAAAAAAATAAATTCAAATTTATATTGAGAAAACTTCCATTGAGTTTACATAAAATATAAAAATGTCACGTTATGTATGTTTGGCAAAATAATTGTGATATTGCGTTGTTGCATCTTAATTAAAATTATACTTTAAGAAAGATATTAATAATGCATACAGAAGTTTAATTTAAAAATGACTGTAGAAAAGTTGAATTGAACAAAAAAATATAAAAAATAATATAATTAATTGAAAATAATACATTATTAATGTCTTTTATTTCCCAACTCGTATATTAATGGAGCTCATTTTACTTTTTTAACGTTAAATAGATAAGAACAAAAATTATTCATCAATGAATTATTAATTATCGTTATCCATTTCTGTATAAAAAAGGTAAAAATTTTTTGTTTATTATGGAATCCGTGGGGATTGTCTCATTTGATACAATAGATTGTTGTATTCGAAATTAAAAGAAAATGTAATATTTTATTTTCGTTATAATCAATTGATTCACTATACGTTTTATTTCATCGAAATAATATACTCTTTGCCCTGCCTACGTCTGTAGTTCCCTTCAAATGTGACGTCGAATCGTATCGTTTTCTTGACGGACAGTTCCAATCACGGGTCGTCATTCGGTAGCACGTCCGTTTCTCTTTTTTTGCCTGCTCATTCATCTCTCCATCTGTTCGCATGCACTCACACTACTAACCGTCGATCAATCGTGAATCGTAGACGGTACTTATGGCAGGTGAATGTATCGCGCAGATAATATCGCTGCTCGAAATGGAGTCGATCGTTTGTAGTCGCTGACTTATCATATCGCGATTGATTGGTCCTTAACGATTAGAATCAATAACTTGAACGGCAATCTTTTTTCTCCATTTATGCGAATTGACATAATGGCCTTTTGTACGCAGCAAGTGTTTAAGGGATAAGTTGGTGAAAATGTTATAGAAATAAATTGAAATTCATAATTGAAATTCATAAATTAGAAAGCAAAATGTAACCAGAGATTTTAATAAAAATATATAAAGAAGAAATATAACAATAAAACATAATTTATTAAGCAATTTTGCTGAAGTATTAAAAAATTTAAATAGATACGGATCTAAAAATTTTATTGAATCACAAAATAATTGTGTAGGAAAGTCAAGCAATGATGAGCAATGCTGCAAAAAGTTTTGATATTTTAGCTGTTAGAGCAACTGTCATACATAATTATTTTGATAGATCAACAAAATTATTTTCAGATTCAGTTAAACTTTTAAATATTTCAGTAAAAGCGTTATTAGTTTCTAATAAATATTAATAATTTCTTAATTTAATTCTGAAGTATACTGAACATGTACAGAATCTTTTCGATGTTAATGTACAGTGATATTTATTCAATTAATAATTCGTAAAAAATTTGCACGGTACTCTCTAAATCTGAATCAGTGGATAGTCACTAATTATTCAATGGCATTATCCTCACTTGGCACTAGATAATTAGTGAAGTTCAACTAAAAAAGGAAAAATGTTTCAGCATGATATAACTAAAATACTGACATTTACATGATAATTTCAATCTTCCAATCATATTTATTAAATTTGTGCATTAAAACAAGATTAGTTAAATCACATAATAAAGATTAGATAGGTTAGGGATCTCACATTTCATTCACTGATTACCAGTGGCATACTTGGTACTGATATCAGCGATTATCCACTGATTCAGATTTAGAGAATAGGATTGCGTTATAAATAAATACCGACATTATTTCTATTGTATCACGCATCACAATGTTTCTTTTATATATGACTGATATCCCCCGCTCGATCGCAAACCGTAAAGAATTAAAATGTACGCATGAAACGTTTGTATTGCTGACAAAGCCATCAGACCATAACTTGAGATGCGTACTTCCGTTGCCAAGGACACATCGCATCGCAAAATCGGTTGATGAATATTTTCACGACTCGTCACTGTTACTTATTTCTGAGACATGCATCACGGACAAGATCTCGTTCATGGTGATAGATTTCTCCGCTATGGTTAGCGGATTGAGACGATCGATCGAGAGCGAAGAGGAAGCAGGTGTCTTTCACCGCGATAAATATGAGCGTGCGCGCGCCGTGCTGATATTTTTAAAATTTGATGCGTCTAAATGAGATCGTAAATACAGGCTGTTCTACGTAATGAGCGTACTGGACGAGTACTCACCTGTAGGAACATTTCGCCGTCGAGGTGATGATGGTCGTAAGCAGCGAGCGCTGCTAGCTCTCTCGCCCTATAATGTGAGTCGTGGTGTGAATTCTCCTCCTTATCCTTGTGCATCACCACTGTAACAGAGTAAAATAGATTATGAAGATGAGTTTGGAAATCGGAAAGCCAATGTAATAAAAACTCGTTTGTTTAAATGCTTGTTATAATCTCTGCACTAGTATTTAATCTTCGAGATTCTCTCTTTTCCTTTATTTCGTAGTTATAAAATATATATATATACATACATATATTTTTTATTTTCTTGTTACTCTTTGAATCATAGTATATGATTAAATCGGTTTTCTATTAATTTGATCAGGTCTATGATAGTAATTGATGTCTGTGAGCATATTATTTTTTGTTGAATAGACATATAATTTTAATATCTTGATAATTTATAAATGTATCAATTTACATCAAACAAAATTTCAACAATTGTAAAATTACAACAATTATAGTGGATAATTTTAGAACCCATTATTAAAAATTTACACATGTAACTAAAATTATATCTTAGAAATAAAATTATTCCTTTTTTATAATAATTAAACAATTCGCAAAAATAAACTGTATAGAAATATTTGCATAATAATTTCCAACGAATTACAATTTTTCTTAAGTTATATTATCGTTATACATGAAAGTAAAAAGGAAAATATAATATATATGTAATATTATTATATTATATAATATAATATTACACAACTTATACACATTTATATAAAAATTATAAAATAATAAGAAATAAAAAATTGCTATTATATAATTTTCCTTCTTATATAAAAGTTGTATTTACACAATTGGAAATAAAAGTACTAATTTTTAAGCAAAATCCACAATTTATATATTTCCACTATAAATCGTGCAATTTTTTATATTATTTGTGTAATTTTACTTTTTTATAATGTATACTTACAATACACGTTCCGTACACTTTTAATAATTGCAAAATCTCCACGCTGATCGAGTTGATTTCTAATGTTCCTCGATAATTTCGAGGCACGAAATTGTCGGGGAACATGAGAATGATGAAAGTGCGAAAAAAAATGATCCAGTATAGAAAAAAGGCACATTAATATATGCGATAATATACAACGCCGAGGATAAAAACCGTCAAGGAAACCGTTGTCGAAAACATGCACGGAGAAAGAGGATAATTTCGACGATGCAATTAAATATCAATCAAGCAATTTCGCGGCGAACTCATTCGCGAATTTTAATAAAATGCCCGTACTCTCTTTTTTATCACATCCACTGCAAATCACAGGGATGATTAGAGGATTTAAATGCGCCCGTCATCATCCCTCGACACACAAATATGAAAACGAAGCAACCAGCCGCAATCATCTTTATAAGTTCTTTATTATAATACATAAAACTGCAATGTATAGGCAGTTTCTAATAGCCAGCTAAAAACTTACAACGCAATTTTTATAATGCCTACAAGAGTAGACACTTTGCAATTAAAAGCGATGGTCGATTTACGCAAAAAAATGTCATAAAAGGATATTCATCGGCGATTTGCATAAGTGATTCTGATTGGAGATAATAACCGGTAATAAAAGACATATAATTAATATAGTATCTTCCGATAAGAGAAAGATATGTTTCCGGTCGACAATTGGCACTACTAGAATCACATAAATTCAGTTTGTTTCATCATGCGATGCGTTCGACTGTCCGGATTAAAAGTCATTAAAGTCAACCATAACAAACCGAGCTGTTATCAGATTTGTTATATTATACGCCGTAACGTTGCAGTTTACAGATTTTTATGAAAGATTAAAGTGACGTCGACGAGGGGCAAATGAAAAGAGCGACGGACACTTTTTATTGTAACACAAAATTTATGTTTCTCGGTCAACGATAATTAAAGCGATTACTGTCAAAGATATAAAGTTGACCGACGTTTCTATAGATTTGATCAAAATCAATGTTTTCCATTATAATAATATAATAAAGTGATCAACTTACTTCATTTAGATAAACTGAGGTCATAATGCGTTACCAAATTTTATGTTATCAATTCTATCTACCAAAGAAGCAGAAAGAAAAGAAAAAGGGAAATATCATTTCTGTATCATTAATGTACAAATTTTACAAATTGATATTGTTGAATTTATTTATATATATTTCTTTATATAATTTATTTATAATAAAATTATCTTACTGTTATTCATTATTTATTATTTTAAGACCAAAAATTATTTTAGTAAACAGTTTACAAAATTAAACATGTATATAAATTCATATTGAAATATTATTAAAAATCAAGGTTTAGCTCGATCGAATAAAATAATTTCCTTTTATTTTATTATTTTTAATTTTATTTAATTAGTATTGTATATATTAATTTACCTATCAAATGAATTTATGATTTCAAATTTCCACAAATTTAAAGATTTCGAAAAATTTCCGTACTTTTTAGATATAGACTTGTCGTTTCAGCGTTATGAATGTTACGATTAATGAATATAGTGCGAACAGATCGGAATGCCGGTGCTTTATTTCATACTCGCATGTTGAAATTACCGCGACGTTAACGCGACCGGTTTATTATTTAATACGACGGTGGTCTCGTATGTTCTAATTATGGCGCGCATATTAAGCAGGAGGCAAGCAGGTGTATGAAACTGTAACAGATCGACGGTGTATTATAGGGTTTAAAAGGAAGTGTCGCTCACATCCTGTCACGTACGTATCGCCGCTTCATTCCTTGGATTTACCGTTAATCCGTACTTAATGCTTAAATTGTTTGGACATCAATAGTTTTTGGGTTCTCGTGAAGGAAAGGAGGAACGCGTATTTTTTTAACGAAAAATTCGGTTCACTTTAAAGATCCATTATTTATATTAACACGTAAATTACTTTACCGTGTAATAAAAAAATTCGGTCAAATATAAATGAAGCAACAAATAGAAGACTTACGCATGAGACTTATCTTAAAATATAAATATTTAAGTAGAACATGACAATATACACGAAATAATTTTCTATTTAAGTTTCTATTTTGTTTTAGGTATAAAATACCACGTCTTGTTCAAACTTTCACTGGAATAATTTTTAGCACCGTTTCGATTAAACATCCATCAAACGGTAAATGAATATTTAATGATGAATATTTAATTTGCTTGGATCTATATCTTCGCATTTTACAGATATCATTCTCACATAACATGAATCATTTTTGCCTTTTAATTGCTATTCAAATATAAGTCGAAGCTTTCCTTGACTCATTTCTTTCTCAAAAAATCCGATAAAATATAATAACTTATACTCGAAATAAACGCAATCAATACTTAAATACTTAAATATTAATTCTGTCTTGTCTCGAGAAAGAAATCTAAATTCTTTTCTTTTTCAAAATTCCTTCTCAAAAATTAATGCATAATTATATTATCTTGCAATTCAGACTCATTAAATATCGTAATTATAAATTATAAAGCTAATAATTCTATTAATAATCCTAATAGTTGCAATCAATTCGCGAATGATGAAAGATCTTGTTGATATAAGCATCTCTTCTTCTCTCGTTAAATGATGAAGATGAATGTTTACTTCACGAGATGCAAATCTGAGAGGTTGCTGCAAGTATTCCACTGTAAGGAGCATTAAACGGACGGCGGTCAGTATCGCGAGGTAATGATGCGTACACCGGGAGATGTGCGAGAGCAGGGCGCAACGATCACTCGTAAATAGTCGCACGCAATGTCGTGAAGCACTCGGCGTCGCCAGCCACGCGACCCTCCAGGACAGGATCCATTAGGATGACCATCGTCGGAATGACCGCAGGATGCATCGCAGGATGGACGGACGAGCAGACTGCGATATACCGGTGTATGTCCCGGGGATGTATACACACGTGCGTATCCGGCCACCGCCGGTCGATCGGACAATCCGATTTTCAATTGCCACGAAGACCTCAGACGAAGACCACCACTGGTCATTCGAGTCTAACGACCATGCCTAATGCTTCTTGAAACAATGGCTTCTTCGCGATGAAATATACAAGAACAATAAGACAAAAGGAAATTTTTGTGGAATATATAATGTGCTGTTTAAATCTGAATCAGTGGATGGTCATTAATTACCCAATATTTAATTATTAAGCACTGATAATCAGTGAAGTTCAATTAAAAAAGGAAGAATGTTTGAGCATTATATAACTAAAATACTAGACATTTGCACGATAATTTCAATCTTCCAATACTGTATTCATTGAATTTAAGCACTAAAACAAGGTTAATTAGATCACATAATAAAGATTGGATACGTTAGAAATCTCATATTTAATTCACTGATTACACCAGTGGCACACTTGGCATTGATATCAGTGATTATCCACTGATTCAGATTTAGAGAGTGCTGAAAGATACAGAATATTAGAAAATAAAACGAGAAAAATATTAACATATGTAAAATTGTCACAGTCACAGATTTTAATATTCTAAACAGAGGAAATAAGAAAAAAATATTATATAAATGAAGATCTTGAAATGGATGCTTTATTAAAAAATAACAACACATTTATATAATATTCTTTATTATTTTAGCTCATAGAACATATTATTAAAATTTATGCGAATGTTTATCGTTTTACAAAGTGGATCCATTAATTTTGCAAAATCCTGTCGGATGTGGAATGTGTAGAGAAGACAGAAAACCTTCATTAATTGCAATTATTAACGTGCGAGTTTTAATCACACAAGTATACCGATGTTAACTTAATTCTCCCGTTTGTCCTCACGTATAATAATCATACTTAAAGCATAGTTAAATCGATAACATGGAGTTAAACAATAGCCACCGGCAAAATGAAAGGAGATGTGTGAAACTCGCCGGAAAAACGTCGCTCGCAGGCAACAGGCATAATCGACATCGAGGACGGAACGCGATGAGGATGAAAAAGAGAGGAAAAGAGAGGAGGATAAAAGAAAGGAAAATAGCGGGTGCGTAGATGCAATCTCTGTTGCGAATATGAAGTTCCAAGCGCGGGGAGGTCGCGCCATCGCGATGCGCCGCCGCTCGCCGGTGCAATCAGTAATAATAATTACACTTCCTCCGGCAAGGTCAGTTTATGAACACATATACGCGCCGGAGAGGAACGCAGGAAGTGGCGGGATCTAAAAGCGGAGGCGGAGGCCAATCAGAACGCAGCGTAGAGCGTCCAGCGGGAACGGAATGGCGCGATGGGGAAAACGCTCGTGCTCTCCTCGTCAGATGTTTTACGCCATGGTATCGGGCCTCGCGATGGTTAGGTTGTGCACTTCGCATCCTTATCGCCCACGCCTGCCGCACACGAGCGTCAATGGAGCCGCTGGAAATTGGCGCAATTGAATATAGCGCGTTATTTTTAGAAATTATCGTCACTGCAAGATGTGAGAAGCTCTCCGCTACGTTGAGGCGGAAGAGCTCGCGGTTTGCTATCAAAGTTGCAAGCACCGGTCATTTAAAACCCGTGTCGTACTATATGCATTGCAAATTAAAACTTAGATAAAGACCCAATAGGAGTCTGTCAGATTTTATATTTTATACACTGAAAGAAAAGATTGGCTGCTACAGCAAATTAGATGGTAAAATATGGAATAGCATTTTTAATTGGCAGCAACCAAAAATTGGCTGTTGCAACCAATTAAAAATGCTATGCCATATTTAATCATCTAATTTGATGCAGCAACCAATCTTTTCTTTCAGTGTATCATTGTAATATTTCCATCATTGGTATGGCTCTTATAATTTATTACCTATTTTAAGTCTTTGTTTCTACTTTGTTTCTATTAATTTAATTTTAGAGATTAGAATTTGACAAGTCAATCAATTGTAATTTTAATCCGTTTCGTTCTGATTGGCTGAATTTCTAATCTTCAATTCGTAATCTTTAATTTCCAATGCGTAGCGTGACAAAGGTTTTAAACGGCTCGACCATTAAAGACTTGCGAATTCTAATAACAAAGCACTTTATAAGTGTCACCTATCTTATCTTGTAAACATAAATATATGCGTTCGCAGCATTAATTATGCTTTTAAATGAGCTTACATTAAATTTGTACCTGCACATTTAATTAATCGCTAACGAATGGAAGAATTTATACGAGACGCTTAATAAAAACTATAAAGCTCCTGTAAAAGTCTTTTCCTAATCGATAAAATTAATTATTCGTTTATCTTTTTATCGCACAAATCCCGATTCGTTTATAATCACGAAAGCCAGAATCGGAATTCCACGCTCTCGCCCATCGACCGCATCAACGACCGTTTTCATTAGATCGTCCTTGCGATCGCTCGATCGCTTCATTAAGCACCGCCGCCCTCATTTATATAGACGTCTTTGAAGTGCAAATAATGACGCTGCTCCTCAGGGGTGCCTTTCCTACCTACCTATCTCGTGGTGACTTGCGTTTTACGCACCCTGCTGCCACCGGCGTCGACCGCGGCCGGCGGTCGTGCGAACCGGGCTAAGTGAACGGTTAAATAAGTGATTATCTCCCGATCACATAATCGATCGATGATTGATGAAGTCGGTGCCGTGAGACACGACGTGTATTAACAAGCGCGCACATTAAATGTCTGGACGCGCGCCGACCACCCGTTAGATTGTTTCCGATGTTACGCGAAAAAAACAATGTCCGTCGGTGTGATTTGATAGAATTACATTTTGTTCGTAATTAACGCGGTCACGGGATGTGTGCACGGGATGTGCGCTGAATAAATGTGTAATAAACGTATCAAAAAATGAATTTTCGTAAAATTTCATAAATTCAAAAGGAAAATATAATGATAAAGTAATAAAAAATGTATATTGACATATTTTACAAGACATTTAGAATTTCAATTTAAAATAAAAAAAAAATAATGAAAAAAATAATGAAAAAAAATTGTATAACGATAATAAAAAAGATGTTTGTCAATGTTTGTGACATGGCTATATGTATTTTACTTGTTAGATGTTCATAATGAATCATATGTCACGGATAGTAACTTTTGTTCTTCTAATTTATGTGGCATCATTAAAATAATAATTTAATAATAATTATATAATCATATACTGGCATCTCTTGAAAATAATAAAGAGTGCAGATTTCTTTACATAATATACAAAATGTAAGACCAAATACCTTCATAATTCTTCCTTTACATGCCAGTAACACTTTATCTTAACACGGCGTATAATTTAAAGATTATATTTATTTATTTTCTTTAACGTGGCGCCCAGCTATGATAAAGATTCTTCCTGGAAAGTCCGTCAAATTTCCTTAAGAGAACAGGCCATACATCATCAGTTCTTTCAGCCGGAAGATTTTCAGCGGTATCGAGCGGAACTCTTTAGTCCTGTGGGATTACGGGGAAGTGACATGGCGGCGAAATCCTTCGTGGTTACATGCAAATGCACGTTGGGGATACGCGCAAAGACATTGCACGTCAGGCCTGACTTTGGGTTCCTGCTGAGTCAGGAGCCCAACAGGAATAGGTTTGAGGTAGCGGAGAGGGTTGAAGCCGGGGGAGGAGGGGGGGGGGGGCGAATATTAAAGATTAAGCACAAAGCACGCAGATTAGCGTGCTAATACACTTGTTCTTTACGACTGGTCGGGCCAGCGGGGCCGATTGTGTCGCAGAAACGAATGACTTTCACGATAAGGGAGACGAAGTGCTTTTCGTCAGGTCAGTCGGCGAGTTTTTAGAGCACCGGACTTTGTCAGGACATACTGCAAAATCAATCGAGCTTCGATTTTCTAAGGACATCTCCAATCGCTCACTGTTCATCATGACGCAAGGTTCTACCTTGACGTTATTTAACTTTAACAGATTTACAAAATTGTAATTTAGAAACAAAGAAATGTTACAAGTTTTTCACAATAAGCTATGACTTAAGCTTTAATTTTTAAATTGTAAGAATTTGATCAACCACAATCGAATGTGAGAAGAATAATCAACTATAATTGGTCAATTTTACGGCTTAAGATTTAAAACTTAGATAATTGTTTATTGTAGAAAGTTCATTATAACGGTAGTTTTCTATAATAACTCATTATTTAAGCTTTAATAAGTTATGTCTAGTTAGAAATTTCAAAAAAAGCGATTTTTCAAAAATCACATTTTCTTGAAATATATAATGTTAGAAATATTCCCTCAAAATTTTAAATTGATTCGCTGTATTTTCGGAGATATGTGAACTTGAGTATACGTCCGTCGAAACTCCTAGTAGTCTAACGTGGCAGCTGCATGAGGGACGAATATCATCTCGTTCTACCTGCCTGTCAGGTCATCTATTGTATTGCTAGTATATACTTGTGTTAGTAAATACGAGTAAGAGTCTAAGACATTGTAAGCAAATCCAACGGACTTTTTGATCAACGAACACAAGCGAAACCCGGAAACGCTGGCAGTATAACAATTACCGTCGAGCTACAGAGACCACTTTATTTTCTCCTAAAGTATGAATCGTAAAAAAGGTTCAAAAGAATTACGAAAATTTGAAGGCTTTTAAAAATCAAGACTACATAAAAGAAAAGATGTATTTAATCCAAAAACGGAGTGCAATGAGGAAAGCTTTAGTGCAGCTGCAAAAAAATTTAAAACATAGAAAGAAATTATTGTGCCGCAAGACAATAATATTGAGTACAGAATTTTATAAATTTTATTACAGTTTTTGCTACTATGTCAGATTTTGTAAAGTGCAAGCAGTGTAATGGAGAAATTAAATTTCAAACGGCAAGTACACGCGGCCTAGGATTTAAAATTGTTTTGATGTGTAATAGTTGCGAGCCTCAGTATATTCCTTCATGTTCTTTTATTGCACATTCATATGAAATAAATCGACGATTCTTATTTACAATGAGAGTTCTAGGAATAGGATTAAAAGATATTCAAAAGGTATTTTGTGGCTAAATGGATGTCGAATTTCTTTCATCATAGCATATATGATATGATTGTAAAACATATGAACCAATAAATCTGTTACTGAAATACTTTTTAAAAAAGCTGTGAAAGCAGAAATAGCAGAGACTTGTAAAGAAAAAAAATGTGGATGAAACAATTGAATTGACTGTGTCTGGTGAACGTGGAAAAAGCGTAAATTTACTTCTTTATATGATGTTTCTTCTTTTATTGTATATTACACTGACAAAATTATTGTGAAAAGTTCATATTGTAAAGTATGTGAATTTTGGATTAAAAAAGAAAGTTCTGCAGAATATGAAGAATGATTAAATACACGTAAAGAAGAATGTCACGCAAATCACGAAGAGTCATCAGGTAAAATGGAAGTAGAAGCAATCACAGAAATGTTCAAGCGTTATCAGAAAACTTACGATGTAGAATACACGTAAACTACATCAGTGATGGCGATTCCAAAATATACACAGATGTCATAAATGCTGCTCCTTACGGTGATACTCTAGTTAGTAAAAAAGAATGCAATCAAGCCTATCTATGAGGATCTTAGTAAAAAAACTTTACTACACAGATGTGTTGGTGGATTTATGCAAAACAATAATGAAAATTACAATCAATTGATCTGAAAAATCAATCCGAAAATTATTTCTCGTGGCTCCATTATTATCGAATTAGCGGCATATATTACTGTCTGCATATATGTAATGAGGGATCTATAGCATTATTACAAATATTACAATCCATGGGAATAAGCAGTGGTCCTAATGCCCATCAATTTATCGATAGAGAAGACGCTGAATTAACATATTTAATTATCGCGCTCAACTGAGCACTCGGGAAAAAAGAATACATCGTCGGCACAACAAATCGATATTTTAGAAGTATTAACTTCAAGAGAGGATGTAGTATATGGACCTGAAATATGACTCTGTGTAAGTTGAAAAATAAATTTTTTATTTAATAGTAAACAGAACTTGAAACTTTAAACGTGTTTCTCAAAACTATGTTTCCAAAATCGGTGAGCAAAATATCTCGAAAATCACTGCATCGATCAGGTCTGAAATTTTACTTGCTTTTTTTAGGCATGTAAATTTAGTCTTTAATCGAAGGATTTTTTTTTCCGATACGTACTTTTTTTTAATGGACGAAAAATTTGATTTTTTCTGAAAATCGAATGTCAATTTTGAATTGCCGTCATTTTGTTGTAATTCAATTTTTCGGAATATCAATCAACTAAATTCATATATTAACTAAATCTTTCGGATTTTTTCATTTCAGATAACTGTTCCGAATGACAGTGCTCATGGCAAAACGCATTTTGGAAAACGGTTTTCCGGACACTAGCTATAAATTATTTATTTATTAATATTTTTACATAAAAAAAAATATGAAAATTTTGTCAAAGTAGATTCTTTCGAACATAATTTCAACAACATTTCATACGATATGTGCATATACTTTTTTGAAAAAAAATCACGAAAATTCATCTTTTTTTGGCCTGCTAACTAGACATAATCTCTTAAGTCTTCAGCTGCAAGAAATTGATCATAATAGATTATTCTTCTCACATTCGATTGGTAAATTTCTTACGATTTAAGATTTAAAACTTAAGTAATAGTTTACTGTAAAAAGCTCATAAAATGTGACATATGTGCTTAGTATCTATGATTTGCGTAAGCTTCTTTTGAAAAATTAATCTCGCAAGGAGGATGTTCTCTTTTTGCTTAGTACACAATAAGAGCTTAGCTAATTAGCTTAACAAGATAATTTAAAAACGTGTTATTAGAATATTGTACTTGAAACAAGAAGTGCGAGTTAGTAATTTATGTTTCACTTACTTTAATCGAGAAAGATCGAGATGTAGATGGTTATGAAATATTTACATAATCATCGCTGCATAAATACTTTTCCTGTTTTTTCTCACTACACTTCATGTTTTTTAAAAGGTTCT
>NW_017259229.1:382672-384535 GCF_001594045.1 Atta colombica | reverse complement strand
AATTATTCTATGATTATTTACTAAATAATTCTTGATTTTAATTGAGTATTATCAAGTGAGCGAAACGAACAGCCTCTAAATGTAAGTTAATAAGCATGAAACAAATATAAAAAAATTTTTTTCTTATTTCTTTGAGTTTTCCTAAATTGACATTTTAAAACAAAAAAGAAATAAAAATATTAGCTAAACTTACAACTAAAATTATTCGTTTTAATTACTTGATAAAAGAATCATAAGTAATTAAAAAGAATATGCAAAAGATATCCTTCGAATATCCTATCATTTTTGTTAACCTAATTAATACGTTCATTTCATTGTTATAATCAAGAGCAATCAGAATAAACAAAGTTGCAAGACAATCATTTAATCGCGGCGTAATTATATCAGAAAATAATTTTGAGGAAGAAAGTTGTTCTATAAAAATAAAAAAAAAAAACCATATATTATGAGAAATTTTTGTTATAATAAAAATATTTTTTCAATTCTCATTTGAAAACAAGAGATTAGCTTTTTCCACACAAGTCGATCAGAAAACAGCTGTACATGAAGGTGTGTCTCCTGAGCAACTTTCGCTGCGGTAATACGGACAGATCGGAGGAAATGCTATTTGTGTTCACGTGGACAGTTAATTCACGGTCTGGTCCGGCGATGTGTGCGAGAAGAGAAAGAGACAGACTATTAACCCGTTCGTCCGGCTGACGAACGATCGCGGGCGCGTATCGCCGATTGCGAATTTACGGGAGCGCACCCCAATTACCGTCCCCGTTTCTGCATACCGGTTGTCGTGGTCGTCGGGAAAAACGTCACAATGTTGGTCGCCAGCGCAGCCGCGTCGTTGCACGTGGGTGAACGTGCCGGGGATCTTTTATAGTGCACCACGCACCGTGCAAGGTCGCATTACATACCCTCCCTCTCTCCGTCTCTCTCTCTCTCTCTCTCTCTCTCTCTCTCTCTCTCTCTCTCTCTCTCTTTCTCTCTCTTTCTCCTTGCTCACCGCACAATATTGCCACACGGGGATGATTACAGGTATTACTTGAGCTATGATACACCACGCACCGCTTGTAAGTAGATATACTCACTTATCGATGCTTGCAAAGTGTGTTCGACCACACAGAATTCGGAAGTCGTCAGATCTTTACGATAATGCGGTGCTAAGAACTTTCGATTAGAACTGGCAGATTTCTATGTTTTTCCACATGACTATATAAATAACATAATCTTTGTTAATCAAATTAAAAAAAAATTATATTATAATTATAAATATCTCGTATTATATAAGGTAATCGATTTTTATATGATTAACTAACCAACAGAGCAGTAGGCGATAAATGCTTTTTACGTGACCGACGATTATCCTTTTTTTAAATATTTATCGTAGTATGTCAATATTAATTTGTACTATGTACAATATGTTAAATAATTCACAAAATAAATGCAATGTTGATAAAAGCGACAAGTATTATTAGTTCTTTACAAATGAGATCTATAAATGGATCTCTGATGAATAATACTTTCAACCTTTTTTCATTAATCAGTCAAGATAATAAGTTCCGTTAAACAAATTCCGCATTTCGCGAATCGCGAAACATTAAAAATACACTCCTGCAAAATTTATTATTGCATGTCATCATTTCATATAAAACGTAGTTTATCAATTCTGTCATTCTTAACGATACTTAATAATACTTAATTTTCTTATATTCTTCTTTACAACTCTTTGTCTATGATTTGTAAAAAGAATTACAGCACTATTCTCACATTTTCTTTTTCATTGTATCAATAATCCCGAATTTTGTTATTACAATCAAGATTAAGAATGCAATTCTGGAATAATCTTTGAGATTTTCGATCAATGCAGGCAAA
>NW_017259229.1:376707-382572 GCF_001594045.1 Atta colombica | reverse complement strand
CGCGCTCAAGTTCAGTCGAGTTGAACGCGTCATCGGCACGCTTCCATTTCTTTTTTTTATTTCCATACAAATTCCAGTGTATGATCTGATACCTCGATGGGAGGAGGGCGGCGGTCAGACACACCGGGAGTTTTTATCGAGTCCGGCGGCGGGCAGGAGTTTTGCAGGCGCTCTTTAGTGCTCGGCGCCGTGCACACAGCCATGACGCACAGCCGCGTATATACACACGTTGACCGTATATAAAGTAATCCGTCAGACAGAAGCGGGGTGATAATGCATGAGCGCGGTGGCCCCGCCCTATCCCTGTAACCGCGATAAAATCTCTCATTACGCAACGAGACGGACCCTCTGCCGCTAGACTGTTATCCTTAGACGGGCAACTCCAATAAAGCATACGTATGTGGAAATTTATTTTTGTTTTCGTCGCACCGGTCAATCTTTCTCAGGAATCGACGAGCGGTATCGTTCAACTGGCGTGCACTGAGTCGCGTTTTTGTACAAAAAAATATGTACATCTGAAGCGAGTCGAGTATTATACTGAGGGTGTGGTTGCTCTAAGCGCTACATGTAAAACAGAAATATTCATCATTACGAATATTAACGCGATAATTATATTATCATATTATGAAATCCGTATATTATGCTCTGTTGAGATATGCACTCAATCTTTTTGAGTAAACCATGTGTGATGATAGGTTTATAACATTGCACAAAATGGTGACTAAATATGATTTGGGACTAATTTCTAATTAGTGATAAAAATCTAATAGTGGCTTCATATTGGCTTATTAAATTTCAGTTATAATTTTAAATTTCTAATAACAATAAATAAAATTTCGGATCAATTTCTGATTCGTCACTTTGAACAACTACATCTAAGAGACTGTTAATAAGTGTAGTAAGTAAGATAGAAGATTGGTCAATCAAATTTGACAAGAATAATTATGATTGATTGATTTCTTACGGCTTAGTTATACTAATAATAATATAACATTCTCATTTATATAAACAAAAAAGAAATTAATATTTAAGAAATTTCTTTATGTTAGTTTCTTTATTTTTGGAACTTCATTAAAATTTTTCTGCTCTTTTATGAAAATGCAAAGGATGTTGTCACTCGGAAACAACTCATAGAATTCATCAGAATTCATAAACGCAGAAAATATATTCTCCTTGATGACACTTTGACCTGGTATTCGCCATTACGATAACGCATAACGCGGAGTAACGTAGCGGGAACAATTACGGCAGATTACACATTACTCGACACAATGTGTTCGCAGAATTCATGTCATATACATGTCGCGGACATATGTGCGACGCAACACAATTTGTACTCATCGCTAATTAACTCGCTAATAGTGAATCATCGCCAAATCATTAGGTTACATCACGGTAGTGGCATTCTTCTCATTCAGATTATTCCGTTTTATTACGAATGCCAATCTACTTTTTTAATAAGGGAAATAGTCTCGTAGCAGTTCTTATAAAGTCACATAAAACGTTTACTGCAGCCTTAACTGGAAAACATATCATCGCTTCTTTCTCCGCTTTTTTTTATAACATATAGCCTAGACGCTAAAAATAACGTAGATCTAAAATGTTTCTTGCTGATACGAATCTAAACATTGCAATGAAACATTATAAGAATAGATCTAGATAGTTCATCGATGTGCTTCTATTTTATCGTATAAAACATTTTGCAGGATAAGACCATGTGAGTACGCGTATTAAAACCGGAAATACCTACAAACAAACACTCAACACGAAAGTTGTTATTAAATATAAGTAAATTGCCTACATAAACCTCTGCGGTAATTGTGTGTAAATAACATATTTATGAGGCGATAAGATATAATTCGCAAATAATTTACTGGAATGTACTTATCAACGGATTTAACTACGAACGTTTCGAATTTGAGTCCTCTTTAGTTGACTGAGTACACTCCAATTGTTTGCAAATTACATCTTATCGCCTTATGAATATATTACTTATACACTGACAACCGACAATTTATTTATATCTGATTTATTTCTTAGAGCTATAAAACTATATTAATTTTAATTCGTTATTTGTGCACAAATGTCACAAGTTCAAGCTTGCTATATACAGCAAACATTGAATCTGATTGAATGCTGATGCTCGATGCAATCAAGAAAAAGAATAAGAGACTTATAAACACAAATATGAATGTCCGAACATTTGTCGAGTATATACTCAGTTTAAACCGAACATCACTCTCCTTTCGCAATTTCGTGGTGACAGATATATGTCGTCAAGTTAATTACCTCGGTCACGCATTACGCACAATGTGATTTGCTCTATCACTAATGAAACTTGTACTAGCCTCTCGCGACGCGAATCAAGCCGGAGTCGTTCAAAAGTACGCGCGTACACGTGTAATTACACTTGATGTCTCCCGTTGACTTCAAACAAGCTTTTCACCGCACTGCTAAGTAGTCGGGACCAGTTTCTGTAACTGGAAACACTTCGCGAAGTATGTTTCTCTTATATGCTTTATGAAGATATTTAATGATTGCCTATTAGTTGTTTAACAAGTGGAAAGTTTATAAATTATCAACGAATTCCGCTATGATTAGCTTCACTAGAATTATAATTACATAATTCTTTAATAAAAAATATATTTTTAAATAAAATGAAAAAGACTTAAGATATTCATGTCAAAAATATATTTCATTTAATTTCTGTTTCTGTTAAATATTTTAAATATCTTCTTTTTTGCTTCTTTTTGTTATTTTTTTCTTGTACATCGCTTTTCTTTTAATTCAATAGAAATCAATGGACAACGTATTCGCGCCATGATGTTCCTCACTGACAATAATTACGGATATTATCTAATCATGAGATGTGTCTGACCCTGAACCCATGAGAAATCTGAAACTTCTCTGCTATAACGCAACGATGATGGCTGTAGCTACATCGCGACGATAACGATGACGCGATAGCAAACGATGTACGTCTGCATTATTATGCGTCGCATTTCCGGTCTCGGATTACGACTCTCAAATATTACCTTGACATCCTATCGATGACTGTTTGTCGATGATTCGTGTGCATATTTAATTTGAATGGACAATATATTATATCTGTATTAGACTAGAGATTAAATTTTTGATCAATCAAAGCAAGATTCACTAAACTTCAAATTAGTTTTCTTTCTTTTAAATTGGTTAAAATTCAATCTCAATCTCAATTTAGTCTGATATGTTCATTAGTAATTTTGGCACCAGTTTATAAAGATTGTTTGTTATAAAATAAGAAAACTCGCTACTAGTACTCCACATAGTACTATCTTTAACTCTTTAAATATTTTAAAAGTATAAGAAGTATTTTCAAAAGTTTAGAATAAAAGACTTTGTATCAGAGGAAAAAATATTTTAAGTAAAAATTAAGAATAAAAAAAAATTTCATATCCCAAAGAAAATCGTTTTATATTACAGTTTTCAATTATCTTGTAATATCTCCGATAATACGCGTAATATCTCCAATAATACGGGGTGAGTTAAGCTCGAAATGTCTCCATTCTTGAGATCATGGCTCGCCAGTAGCGCGACGCATTTTTCAGGCGGCGACGTTTCTCCAAAGGGCAAATCACATTATAATTAGCACGTACAGCTGTAGATATAGCTTGGCAAATTGTATTAATGCATTCCGCCGTGGGGTTCTCTCACTCTATCTAAGACTGTTATGTCGTATATACCCAGCGTATATCCTACGGGGCCCAGCTGTCGGCCGGTCTAAGCGCGACGTATACTGCCCGGCGACACGACACCGTCATTTATCACTGGAGTGCCTCGTGTGGGTTTTCTGCATTACTTAATGAGTTTCATAACCGAATTAAATTTTCGGCCCGCGCGCGACGAGCTGGTCCGAAGCGGGCAATGCGGACAGGGCGGGTCTTCGCTTCGCGAGTATGGGAGATTATATGCGGCACGAGGATAATAGAGAGAGAGAAAGAGAAAGAGAGTGACGAGCATCGTTAGAGGCCACACTATGGCATTAAATTTGCAAGATTAATCTGTGCCGCCATTAGCCCGGGTGTTCCTGTCATAGCCGTCGCTCTAAACCGGGCAGGTGTATCTCGCTGACGGAGATACGCAAAGTCTCAAGCATTTCTTCCTTTTATGATCGTCATGAGTTCTGCGCAAATAAATTTGAAACACGATTCTTTGTCGTGGAGGAATTTTCAGATTATTATGTTTTCACGTCCAAGAAGACAGAGATTATATTGGGTGCAGAATATCAAGTATAGATTCTTATAAATAAGATTTATCCCTAATAAATATATCATAATAACAAAAAGTGACGAATAATTTTGCAAAATAAATTTTAACTGTAAATGAAATCTTCTTTTTCCTAATAGAAAATTTTCATCAGAGAATTCATTAACAAGACATGTTTAAAGATAAAATCTTTTCCAATTAATTTGCTATTGTAATAAACCCTTCATCATCATATTTTTATTCCTTTCGTCTGGATCTTTTTTTGTCCAGTTCAATTTTTTTTTTATTGTTCTAAGCTTTCAAAAAATATGAAAAAATTCAGAGTGACTTTTCAAAAATCTCTATTACCTATACAGATTCCAGACTTATTAATGAGATATTTTAAGAATGAAAACTGGATTCCTTCATTTCGAAGAAATTTGAAAGTAAAATTTGTGACAAAAAACCTAGATTGCAGAGTTACATAAAAAAATCAAATAATTAAATGTTGGAGACACTTTATTTGCTCGCATTCTTCACGATTCAAAACTTCTCATAAAATTCTCTGTCGCATTTCGCTACTATATACATAATCAATATTACGAATTAATAATTACATACAGAAATTTTAAAAATAATAGCAATCACTTGAAATTATAGTGCATTATTATAAAATCTTTTCAATTAGTCCATTAATAATAAATTAATACCAAGTTATTTGATACCAACGTGTGACGCATGCTTACGCATGATTAGACTAGATGGCAAAACACCGATCCAACGTCGATAAAATCTATAATTGCGCGTCGTTACTAGAATCACCGGTAATCGCGCGTTATAAAACAAGTTAAAGTGGTTCGTTTTTTGTCCGAGATGATTGCTACACATACGGTAGCACTTAATGATATGTTATGGATTAGCAATGATAGCAACACCGCGGATACTTCTTCCCTTTTAGTCTTCCCTTTTATAAAATACAATACAAGTACTAAAATATATAAATCAATTACCAAGTTTGAATTACTTATAGCATATTATCGATTAAGAATCATCGTTTTAGTTTATGCGCCTGCGCGTTTGACAGATCATCATTAACTAGAAAGTTATCCAGTTTCCTCGTCTCCGTAGTCTCATAGCTCCTTTTACGAATCAATCAATTTGATCGTCAACGTCATGGAGTTTAATTAAACACAACTTAGATCGACGCTCGCATTAGTTCCACAGAATTACGTCTCGTTCATTAATTAAATTCGATAAAATCGAAACGAATCGATGCGTCTTCCAATCAAGTTGTATACGAACATATTGCGCCACGAGCGCAAGGAGGGTTGTAGTCGAGAAAATATGTAGGACTTGCACCATAGGGAAATAGTGCATCCTACAAACCTATTATCTACAAAGCCAGCCAACGAGGTTGCATATAGTCGTTAGAAGATATATTTCTCTCTGAGGACTTCGCGTGACTTTCCGCAGAGAAGATGCAGTAATGATTGTAACTTCCGACTTCATTTCTTTGCCACGAAAAATCTTTAACAATAATAAATATCTACAGATACTTATATTTCTTTCGTGTCGACAATAGTCGAATATAATAACGAATTAATTTGCTCGATTTTATCAAACTTTTTAAATATTAAATCT
>NW_017259229.1:367877-376607 GCF_001594045.1 Atta colombica | reverse complement strand
ATATGTCAATTTCTAATAATAACGAAAAAAAATAGCCAATAAGAGCGCAAAATGCAGATGATGCGCAATATATATTATTGACAAAATACTGTTCACAACATACTTGAAATTGACTTGCCGCAAATAAAATTTCCCGAAGTAAATTGATAATATTCCCAGAACATGAATCAATGATTTCAATACTACAATGACTGCGGTTTCTGTTTCAGTCTAAATTTTCCCACTGGGATTTGTGAGCAGGGATACATGCATTGAGTTAGTTGTGACGCAGTATGGTCCTGTGTAAAATCATTTAGCTCCGACCGGCGAGGGGAGTCATGGATCATTGATGTCCTGCAAGCCGGACGGAGCCTGCGGGAATCTGCCGTTCCTCGATCTTCTCCCCCGAACGGTCCTTCCCTACTCCCTTCTCTTCCCGCGTAGTCCGGGGGTCTTACTTCGTGCATCTAACTAGAATGGATCGCCATAATTTTTCAGCTAACTCAAGTATCCCGGGCCGTTCGGTCCGCAAACGAGCCTGACAAAATACGGAAGGTGGGTATGCGTTAGCACGGCTCGTTTGTCCCGGTCGTCGTGTTTCCATGTTCTTGTGCGCGCGTGGTCGCATTACCATGGATCACTTTCGATTCCTCAACGAGGATGTTTCGCATGGTTATGGCGAGCCAAGAGTTTGAGAAACACAGACATCAAGATTTATATGATTAGCGTAAACAGAATTGTTCTACAATTACATTGAAAAAAATACTAAATTTTATTAAAAATTAAATTATATTTGTTTAAATAGTTCTACGTAAATACTTACTAAGTAAACATGTATTTATTTGATATAAAAATCATTAATTTGATTTAACTATTGTTTTTTTAATGAACAAATAATTGAACAAATATTTATTTATTGTAAATATTTACTCACAATTAGTACTATTCAAAGAAATATGTGTTAAGATTTAGTAAATTTTTCTTTCGATTTATATAGAATTTGTAGAAACAAAATTTTTTACAACTTGCATAAATTGTGTTTTGTTTCAAATATTTATCCTAAATAATCACATCAAATTACGATATTCTATAAGCTGATGGAGATATTCTATAACTTTTATCTTAAATTATGTTAAAAAAATACATTAAAGAATATCTTACATGTTATATCGAATTAATTTGCCTGCGATTTTTTCACTTCTTCGCCTTTTTTTTTTATTTCGATAATTCGCTTTGATTTCTGCTTTGTCGTTCCGAATATTTAATAATAGGCGACATGATGCAAAATAATAATTGAACAACGGTAAGAAGCATTAATCCCGAGGATCAATTCGAATAGAAGCGGCTGAAGTTTTATTTAATTATGCCGCGAATTAAATTTGTAATTTAATTAGTTTCATACTTTTTACTTGCCTCGGGCCGCCGCTGGAAGCTTGCGTGCTCGTCCATACACAGTGAACGAGAGAGGCATGGAGGCCTCCGAATTCAAATTAGCTCTGGGGCCGCCATATAACCGCAATTTTCTTTTTTCTATTCTGTCATTCGCGATAACCCGCGGTTCGCGAGTATAAACGAAGGCGAGTCTCTCGACTCGCGCGGCCGTATGGAAATGCAAATAAATGTAAAAAGCCGCGCCGAACCACCTACTGACATTAACAAGTAGTGCCGATAATTCAGCGGGTCAGCCAGCCGAGGTCTCTCGTATGACTTTGTAGTTAATTACGCGATCGCGAATCACCGCCGCACGTTCTCGTAAATTTCTTCTTTATGCCAATTAATATCGCCCATTTTTTTACGCCATTTGTTTAACGCCGTCGGCTTAACGAAGATGCTAAATTCACAATTAATCGTGGAAGGGAGGAAAGGAAAAGATATTTATGAAAATTTATTAAATTGCGAGGAATGTTCTGTAATGTAAAAAATGCAATTTATATCTGCTAATGCGGAGAATTGTGACACGTGATTTAAATCCACATAACGCTATGCTTAATTGATTAATGATAATTATTAATCATAACATTGAATCTTCAAAACATAATAATGTTATACATATAGTATATTATAACACTGCATTTATAAAGGCATTATTATAAACATTACATTTTCAAGTTACCACAAAAAATTTACGAACATATTTATATAAAAATTTATATAAATAATAAAAAAGTCATCAATTGTAATAAATATCTAATTATTTCTTATAAAACCCGTTTAACATGCACATAAAAAGTAATGGCGTTACTCGCATTTACATTGTAATAAGATTATGAAGATGCGGATGATTTATCGAATACACATGTTAAGCATAAAAATCACAGGTTTATCCGCGACATTAAATTAAGTAACGTTTGTGCCATTTTTAACAAGCGATTATTATTTCATTAAGGATAGTCAACAAACGAAGCAAAGTATCAATTCAGCAGTTAGCTTAGTCAGTTAATACAGTATGGCAATCAAATAAAAGAGGAACGGATAATTTTTACAGCGCACACGCTAATTGTTATTTACAACGGGATATAAACTATACTACGGTTTTATTAAGTAAGACACGGTCATAAACGAGACCGAATCGCCCTTAGCCTAAAAACGGCCGAAATGACGAGTTCTTAAACACTCTACAACCATCTGCAACTTCGGCAGATGTTTTCGTTAAATAGAGAAAGTGCTCGCAGCGATGTACACGTAATAAACATTTGAGCCATGTTCGCATTCCTTCACGGCTACAGCCGTAATCGCGTCGCATTTTATATCCATGATGCGCGCAAGGTGCTCCGAAATTATCGATCTTTTGGTTGAAGATTCTTCGACCGATTTTGAAAGGCTATTTATTATAGCCGTCTAGTTCTCGTTAACGCTGAATATTCAGCAAGCTGTATATGCTATTTCCGTTTTGTTTGTACGCTTGATAATGTCGATGGAAGAGTTGCTTCTTGCGCGAACGCCATTATCCCTTTTGCGCCACGAAGGGCGAGAAAGAGCAGGACAGATTGCTCGCTCTTGTATACTCGTATTATGGGAGCGAGATTCACGACATAATCGTTATCTCTCGCGATGCCCTTAGGCTTATGGTCGTCCATGGTTATTCGTGCACGGGCTAGGGGTTGCGACTTATCGCGATGCTAAATCGGATTGTAATTAGCTGGGAGAGGCGGAAGGTACAGTCCCGCAATATCATTCAAAATTTTATTAATTAATGCATCTTCCGACAAAAATATTTCCTTTCTTTTAAAAGATTTTGTCATATTGCTTTTAATACTCACAATGCAATCTCAGAATGATATGTTTCGTGATAGAGAAAAGATCTGCGATTATTTATTGTTTGAGTACAATATTTTTAAAAAATACTTTAATAATACAGAACGTTTAGGCCACGAATTATCCTAATTATGTCGTCAATTATATTGAAAAAATAATTTAGAAAATGTAGTTTTAGGTAATCTCTAAATAATTCTTTCAATATCGATATAATAATTATTTTTGTTTTTTAATATTATCAAAAACGTTTTCAACTGTGTTTCGTTTTCAACGTTTTCAAATTGTGTTTCTACGTTGAATTTCCCCATCTTGATGGGGTATCTCTTCATCGAAACAGAAGTAGTATTTATCACGGGGAAATTATAATAATAAATAGCAGAAGTGATGCGTTATCGTCTCAATTTTCGCAGGAATATAATCTGATGCATCTCGTTAAGGAAGATATTGGAAGGACATTTAAAATTCATCAACTTCTTGTTTAGCGTTCAGTATCAGTTCAAATTCGATATAGCAATATCGAACCAGATTCTGCGGTAGATTAAAACGCCCGCTGTCTCATTGAAAACCATAATTACCGCAACGGATTGCAATTACCCCGGGACGGTTGCATATCTACGCGGTTAATAACAGGTAATGGATACTGCGGAGTTTGTGCCAGAGTCAACAGCTGAAACGCATCGATGCGAGAGTAGTGGCAGCTGCCGCTATCGCCGCGTCGCGAAGAGAAGCTCGCGTTTAATGAGCGAGCGATGCGCTTCAAGTCCATCCGGAGAATATCGATATCGGATCTTATAACTTTGCTCAATCGCACAAAAAAAAAAAGAAGAAGAGGAGAAAGGGAGAAGGGGCCGGCCGATAAAGTTTGCTTTCCTGTTCGTCAACCGGGGCAATGCTCATTTTTGTGATCGCGATAACTTCACAGCTGATATCCGGTAACTTGCAATTAATGTACAAATTTTGAATTACTCATCATATTTGATAAATTATGTAACGGATTAACGTATGCAAGGCTGTAAAAGCTAAGCAGTAAACTATAAGAAGATAATTAATTTTAATGTGTGTTATGTGTGCACGGATATTAATTATTTAGCTCGAGAGTTCAGTATTTTTTTCAGCCAATGAATGAAATTAAATACATTGTAACTTTTGCTTATTACTGGTTTGAATAAATTTGCTTTTAAAAAATTCATTATTTATTTTAATTCTAATATATTTATTCTGTCTTTTAATTTTATATCTACATGATTTTTATAGAGCCTTCATTAATTAAAATCACGTTTTGCTTATTAGTATCATAATTAAATGGATTACTCCAATCTAATTTGAGATATATTAATACTCCAGCTTCAGTTTGCGATTGCGTTTTTTAATTTGAGAATTTTGTCTTTTCAGCATGCCTGGATAATTATTCGTTGTCTCGACGAAGATTTAGTTTAATATATAAAAGGACTTTGCATTAATTATATGAAAAATTGAATTCCGGTGAAATGAATTAAATTTTACATATAATGTAGCTTATACAGTAATAATATAAACAAAAAATATAATAGATAGAAAGAATTCAATAATGGATAAGTTTCGAGTTACAAAGATATCAAAGATGTAAACTTGGTGCTCACAGAGGCTCACCTTTATAATATACTATAGTTCAAAAACTATTGTTGAACTTTGTGTTCGACATCTTTTGTTCATAATATTATAAACTACTGTACATTATACATGTGAAAACTAACATATTTCATCGAAATTCAATTTTCCATATAATTAATGGAAAGTTTTTTGTATATTTTTGCACATTAAAAATATTTTACTTCCATTTTTATTCGAACAATTAAAAAGATCGGATTTAATAACAAAAGATTCACAAAAGATTAAAACGGAATGTTTACCGCTTGAACATGTAAACACTTCATTTATCAAGATTTCCAAGAACACGAATCACGCGAGAAAATCAACAAACTCGCGCCGTTTGTGTAAAAGTCGTATTCCAGGAGATCGGCAAACCGTTCTCGCATAAGATCTCCGTACGAGCGCGCGCGGCTAATCCACTTATAGTATCCAATGTCGAATACGCGAACGGTGTTTGATTTCACAGTAAATAACAAGGCGAAGCAGTTAATTCGTAAATCTTCTCAAAGCGTGAAATCCGTTGTAAAAAGTATGACTACCATTCGCGATAGAAGCGAATAATATCGCGATAGTTTTCCGAAATTGCTATTTTCCCTCTTCACGATTAATGAATAATTTTAAATTGATCGATCGAAAGTGATATGACAAATCTTTTGTTTGTAATAATCAAGTTAAAAACAATACGACGTAGTAATTAGACGGAGCCTGTTCCGTGCAATTACTATTGTTTCCAATTCAGTCTTGATGTGTATTTGCACATTCCGAGAACTATCCCAATTAAGACGTAAAATTCGTAGCTAAAGTAGTATTTACATTTATCGCTTCAGGAAGAAAGATGCACATCGAGTTGTAACCATAAAACAAGCGTAGCAGATGTTCTATCGTTATTATGATTTTAATCACGACTGATATCGTATACATATCTCGAACAAGAAGTAAAAATAATGAGTCTAATAATAATGTGAATAACAGTGTATTATTTAGCTCGAGAGTTCAGTATTTTTTTCAGCCAATGAATGAAATTAAATACATTGTAACTTTTGCTTATTACTGGTTTGAATAAATTTGCTTTTAAAAAATTCATTATTTATTTTAATTCTAATATATTTATTCTGTCTTTTAATTTTATATCTACATGATTTTTATAGAGCCTTCATTAATTAAAATCACGTTTTACTTATTAGTATCATAATTAAATGGATTACCCCAATCTAATTTGAGATATATTAATACTCCAGCTTCAGTTTGCGATTGCGTTTTGTCTAAAAAGTCTAATGAACGTACAACTTATATACTAGAAAAATGTATTTACGAGAATTTGTATTAAATATTAAGTACTAAGGTTAGCGTCAATCAGAAAAATAGTGTTCCTTTCTTTTGTTTAAAGTTTTAAAAATGTAAAAATCTTGATCATTTCAAACAATAAGTTTTATTTTAATAAGATATTATATTATTAGGTGTACAACTTTGCTTCCGCCGTTTTTTTTCCGAAATTCGAAGCTTTATTGTAAAAAACTGGTTATACATTTATGATTCAAAGTATTATCCATCGCTGGCCACTACTTTCTCCCATCTTTCGGGTAGTATACAAATCCCGCGTCGAAAAAACTGGTCATCTTTTGAGGCTATCCACGAATCGATCCAATTTTTTACTTCTTCATAAGACCGGAAGTGCTGGTCAGCCAGGCCGTGTGCCATTGATCGAAACAAGTGATAGTCAGAGGGAGCAACGTCTGAAGAATACGGCGGGTGGGGTAGGACTTCCCATTTCAACGTTTCCAAGTATGTCTTGACCACTTTCGCAACATGGGGTCGAGCATTGTCATGCTGCAAAATCACTTTATCGTGTCTCTTGTATTGCGGCCGTTTGTCTTTCAATGCTCGGCTCAAATCAATTGCGTTCGATACCGAACGCCTGTGATTGTTTCAGTCGGTTTTAACAGTTCATAATACACTACGTCGAGCTGGTCCCACCAAATACAGAGCATAACCATGGACGTCAAAATCACTGTTCTTGAAGCGTTGAAACCACTCACGACACGTCTTCTTTCACTAATAGCGGCCTCACCATAAGTATTTGAGAGCATTCGATGAATCTCAGCCGCAGATTTCTTCATATTGAAGCAAAAAATTAAAACCTCCCGCAAATGACGAGAATTTGGCTCGTAAACTGACATTTTCAATCGAGAATAACTTTATGATGCAGACACAAATCGACTAATATTTCTATGAGGTTATGTTGACAGATGCCCAAGTTTATTGTATGACGTCTATGATCTATTTATTTCGACCACCATTTACCGCTAAAGCCATCTAGAGGAAAACGGCGGAAGCAAAGTTGTACACCTAATAGCTCAATATTAAAAAACAATAATTTGTGAAAAAGCAACAATTTAGCTTTTGATTAAGCTTTCAAAAAATAATCGATTAATTGCGGATCGATCATGCCTGCTGTTAAATTTATCCGAATATCAATATACAAACGAAAACATCTTTCTTAGCTCGCGCAAAACTATCAGCGTCATTTGATTTTATGCGAATCGATTAATCGTCGACACCGAGGTGCTCGGTCAGTGTGGACTCCACCGCACTCGGATTCGCTCATTAGCATCATAATAACGAGCCCCTATGTCTTTGGGTCACATATTTACGACGGCGCGCCACGCAGTTGATACGTATTGGTGGTGCGATATATATCCGGAGGCGCGAGTACCATGGAAGGTGTAAGGTAACATCGCGTTTCTCCATGAAGGACCACCCCATCGTAGGTGGCATCTACAACTGCGAGTCCTCGTCTAACATTCGTCTCATTCGCCTTCCTCGTTACAAGGGGAATTCTGCGTGATATATTTCGGGGAGATCTAACTTTCGGCATCCGCGATATTTTGCCACCTGGTATCTTGATCCTCGTCGATTTCGCCGTGTCAAGACGCACGTATCTTATCTCGATAAGCCATTTGCGATTATATTTCTTGAGATTTTCGTTTAACATTAAAACTAATGAAACTGTCGTGCATTTCGTAAATTATATGTAATGATGAAAGATAACGCATGTAAACTCTTGTACGTTGAAAGTTTTACCAACGTAATAGGAGATTAAAAATTGTCAGATTAAAAGAACAGGAAGCTTCTATAGTTAAAAAAAAATAAAGATAAAAATCTAAAAGAATAAATTTTTCAGAAAATGTAATTACATACAAGAAGGATGAATTTCTTGTTTTTTTAAATATAACATTAACATTAACTTTTCATTTTTGTATAAATTAATATTATGAATAATATATTTACTTCCATAATTTAATTGTTTTCTATCCAATTAATTTTTCTATTCAGGAGTGTATTTATTTAGACATCGCGACATTATCATGGAAATTAGGAATATAACGATAAATCGTGAGACAACTTCTGCAAGTGAAACCGGAAATCGATCTACCATCGTTAACGCCGTGAAACAATCTCGCTCGAAGGAGGTGTAAAATAACATCATATGGACCACCCTGAAGCTATCTTAGGCGCCATAAGCAACACCGTCCATTCATCGTCAGTCACTAGTTATTACTTAGTGGAAGGAGGAGGAAGTAAGAAACTTGCTTGCTCCTTTTCTACACGAAGCTATGATTATATCGTATCGTTGAAAGTACAAAATTAAAGAAGCTGCAGAATCGAATAACTATCTACGGATTAATATCGTAGAAATCGTAGTAATTAAATTTCATCTTACTTGTTACACTAAGTTTCTCTTAACACTTGATTGACAAATGCTGTCCTCTATATTATTTAAAATAAATGAGTTATATTTTTCATTATTCTCATTAATTATTATTTTTACTACACACACACACACACACACACACACACACACACACA
>NW_017259229.1:341772-367784 GCF_001594045.1 Atta colombica | reverse complement strand
CACACACACACACACACACACACACACACATATATATATATAGTTTATTTATATAGATATTGTTTATTTTATTATTATATTATTTTGCTTACATTTAAAAATATAATAGCAATAAAATGAGTACATATTTATTATAAATATTATAATATTTTTAAATAATAGATTTTGCACATCAAATAATAAGAGATGAAGATTCTATACAAAATAACTAATGATTATCATTATTAACCTTTATAAGACGAAAAAATCATGTGTTGCTAAAAAAATATTTCATAAATCTTACTGAAGGAAAATATGTAAGATTAAAAAATAAATCTCTAAAAATTAATGATAAAATATTATTTTTGCCTATGAATTTTTATTTTTGTGATATTAAGAGAATTTTAATATTTCTATAATTAAATATAAAAAGTTCACTTCAACGAGCTATACAAAAAGTTCTATAACTACAATACGTTAAAAAAAAATATGTCTTTTATTATATGATATTTTAATCGTATTAAAATTAGCTTGAAATATTTTTTGCCATGTATATCTTAGCAAAAATTTACTTTGACAACAATGTTCTTCCAATTTTAAGCTAGCGCAAACTAGCTAGCTGCTGCAAAATATCTCGTTTTCCTTAACTATTTGCTGAACAACCGGCACGCCCATGCTCCAGATTATCGGTATTAGATTCACTAAGAATGGAAATAAGACAACTTGTCCTGCGCTCTACTCTGCCCTTCTCTTTCTCTTATACACGAATGACCGCGAACATTTCATAATTCGTGGTATTCTTATCGAGATTTGGAAATTCGAGAAGTTCAGGCGCATCTTCCAAGGTTTAGGATGAGCGTCGATTTACAATTTGAAGCCGCGTGTCTTTCGTCCATCAGCGCATAAAAAAAATTGATATTCCGGCGACATGGAATTTGGACGAAAAATTATACGCGAACTTTCTCCGAAAGTCTGCTGACTCAATTTTCATTGAGAAGACACATTATGAATTCTGTAAAATTCTTCAATAATAGAATCTTCAATACGTAGAAAATTTTTGTGAACAAACAATATGTGTCAAAATAACACAATAATATAAATAATAAGTATATTCAAGGAATATAAATAATTGATCACTTTCAATAAATTAATGACACGAAAAGAGTTTGCAAGTCTTTTGATTAAAATTTAATACAGCTTCATTGTTAAATCTAACTGATTTAATACATTCAGTTAAATTAATTAATTCATGGATTATGTTATTTTTACAAATTAAACGACGCAAAGAATCATATCTTTAGATTTTATTTTACTTCAATCGAATAGATTATTCAGAATTTAATCGTCTCTAAATGCAAAGGGGTTGAAGCGCTCCAGGGTGGAAATCACTTCCCGCAGATTCGTTGTAGATCCTCGAAATAAATGCATAACGATAGAATAAATGGCAGTAGACTCGGCCTCATCATTATGCAGATGACCTCTCTTTACCGCATCCTGCGGTCTACGTCTCCCCTTGCTCCACTCACTCTTTCTACCTTCCTCTTCCCCTCACCATTGCAAGGCGCATTCGCTCTCTAATATCACACTTACATCGGCCTGCTCTAGGCGCAATGTACAGCGTAGACAGCGAGAGAGATACGAGAAGATAAAGAGAGAGAGAGAGAGAGAAAGAGCGGGAGAAAGGGAGAGCAATCTCGACAATTCCGCACGGGACGGGACAGGGCGGCGCACGCGCCTCCGAGCGGAAGTACTTAAATCCATCATGGCGTCCACCGGAAACCGCCTGAGTCACTCGCGTAATCGTACCTCCTCCCGATGTATCGATTTTCCTTGGACGCTTCTCCGAGCGGCTCGGCCCGACTCTCTTCGGGTTATCTTGGTATCGCCGCGTGGCGTTCACGGTTTGTTCTCAAAGGGGTCGCTTAAGAAATTGTCCTTCGAAAAGCACTGAAGCACTCCCACAAAATGTACTTTCAGTGCACTTCGTATGTCGAACTTTGACGACTTCCCTATTTTATTACCGCTACGAACTTAAACATTATTTCATCCATATTATATTTGCGTTAATATACGATCCCATATCCTATCTTGTACGAAGGACTATATTAATCTCAATTGTATAATAAAAGTATATTTCAGCAAATTATCACAATTATTTATGGATCGTCCTTTGAAGAACCGCAGCACATTATCGTTTCAAGAATCACGAAAGTCTCTGCAAGCATTTCGTAAAATCTCAGCCATTCCACTTATATCGAATAAATGCGTCGTATAATTTCGTGGTATACCTAGACGATGGAGTAATCTGACAAATACGTATGTGGGCTTTCGTCGTATAATAAACTGAATAACTGAAACGGATGAATAATGTCCTGACGTGCCGCCACATTGTTCATTTAATGAGACAAATGCGGCAAATTACGTAGGAAATAATTGGTTCGTCTAACATTTTATTAAATACCGTCTCCAAAACACAAAAACTTCTTATATATAAAATTATTCTTAAATAATACAAATATATAAATCAGCATTAAAAAATTCGAGTTTTTTATAAAATATTTATTAATTCTATTTAAAAAGCGATATTATCTAATATTTAAAAAATATTTGTAAATATATATTTTATTTCTATAATTTATTTAAATTTTATATATCTTCATTCA
Source organism: Atta colombica (assembly GCF_001594045.1). Taxonomy (NCBI): domain Eukaryota; kingdom Metazoa; phylum Arthropoda; class Insecta; order Hymenoptera; family Formicidae; genus Atta; species Atta colombica. The sequence continues at coordinate 365,142 of NW_017259229.1, read as the reverse complement.
TAAAAATGTTGGCTTCAAAGAAAAACTAATAAATATTTCAATAAATAAATGATATTATTAGCAACAAGAAAATGTTTAAAATATTCCCGTCTCTCTTATTTAGATATTTATATTCCGGCTAATCTTCTGTTAAAAAAAATACGTATAAATACGTATCTAATATTAATATTTTTCATCTATAAATAACGAATCGAAAAAGTGGCGAGGAAGAGCCGAAGGAGATTCCGGTCGTAGATTCAAGAAGAGTCGAAGGTAAGAAGGAAAGTACAGCGAACACGCCACTAGGCTTATCGTCTGCGTAGAAGGAAGAAGAAGGTACCAGGGTAGTCGTTTGAGGCCACGAGAGATCGATAAAGTCTACCACCGAGAAACTTCACCCCCGGCCCTCGTCCCAGGTTAACTCCAAGTCAATTGTTCTCTAATCGTAAACTTCTGAAATGGGCTCTGTCCTGAAAATCGATCTCGTCTGCACCAGCAAATAAACATATCAGTTAATGCTTCTCGCATGTAACTGTAACATAATTGATTCGATAAATCTGCTCTCTAATTAATCGCAAATGTTTTGCATGTCATTACGTGACATTGTCATGCTTTTATGCTAATTACATCAAAAATTATTTGCTTGAGATAGACTTGCGATGTAATAACTGTTGGAAATAGTATCTACATTTGTATTATTATCTTTATTTCTAATATCTTCAAAGATATTTATTCAAGAAATTATTATAAGAATATTTACAGAAAGATAATATAAATGTTATATCAAATAATCTCCGATTAAAATATATTATTTAAATAATAATAGAACCTTATATGAATATAATATCTGATTTTAAGGCAAAATTAATTAATTACAATACATTTCATTTATTTTGTAATTAAATATTGTATTTCTTTGATTTTTTCTTCGCTCTAATAATTTCTTTTAGCAAAGATTCGGGCCAACGAGAACCTGCTTTCTCTTTCTCTCTTCATCAATTTCTCTTCTTCTCTTTGATGAACGAATAGAATAGTTCTGCCAAGCTAGACTTCCGATAGGTTTCGTAGATTTCAAACGAATGGTAAATTACGGGACTGTGGTGAAGTCAGCCACGCGGTGCCACGTGTCGGATGAATATCGGAAAGGGGAATTCCCAAGAAATATAGTCCCAATGACAGGGGTCGAATCCATTTTTAACCGGCAATCTCACCGCTAGACGGGCCACGGCAGTGAAATTTATTAATTGTTCTCCAGGATCAAGGCACGATGCTATCGTACATTCGCGGCTTAGTTCGGGATCAATCGACAGTCTCGATTAATATTAATGACAATCTTTAACCCTTTGACTGACTACCGATGTCAAGACGTTAATCTCTTAAAGTCGCGTAAGTGGTTATCAGACATTACCGCTTGATCCTTATTTATTGTTACAGTTTATTTAAGTCGTATAAGAAATTGCACACATAAATCAGAAAGAGTGAATCCTTTTCGCAGACATTTATAACACATTCCGGGAATACATCGAAATATATTCATCAGATTATTCTAGAATAAACTAATATGTAGTAAATTAACTTTTCGCAACGAGATTCTACTCTTACAGAAATACAATTTAACACTCATTATTAAAATTATTTTGAGCACTGAACAACAGTACTTCACTACACTGAAAGAAAAGATTGGCTGCTACAAATTAGATGGTAAAATATGGTACAGTATATTTTATTGGCTTTATTTTTAATTGGCTGCAGCAGTTAATTTTTGGTTGCAACAGCCAATTTTTGGTTAAATTAGCATATTCGCAATGTCAGTATTGGATTTCGATAGGCTAACGCAATCAAAAATTGGCTGCTGCAATCAATTAAAAATGCCATATTCAGCTAATCTTTTCTTTCAGTGTATCTTCAACATTAAATTTCTATAAGAACGCTTCGATACTCATATTAAATTAACGAAATAAAAACACTCGCCGACACATGAGAGAAATTCTTGCAGAATACATGCTATATACAAGTCATCGATCTCTCCCCATATCGTATCAACGATCGGCGCTATATCTTTACCGCCTCCGTTTCGATTAATGCCGCTACTACTTACGCGTTTAACGTAATTTAGCTACACGCGATATCGGCCGGCTGACCGGCCGACTGGCCGATCAGAGAGATCACTAATCGCAGATCGAGCGTAACTCGCGGCTTAAACATCACATACGTCTTCCTAGCGCATAATCAAGGCGCAACCCCCGCCCACTTCATCCTCGATTAGGTGTGGCGGAGAATAATTCGCGACGTCTCTCAGCGTCATTAGAAATTCGTAACATGTGTTTCAATGTAACGACAGCAGAGCGCGAATGGCATGCATCACCTCGCGGTGGCCCGCCGTTATACTGCTCTGCCACCGTCGGTCGCTGCCGCCGCTCCGGAGCTCTCATGCAATATGAATGACTCCCGGCGCACTCCGTAATTACCAGCGCATTTCATTAGGGGCATTAAATGATTTCGTGGCATGAATACATTTCTGCTAATGCTGATTGGCGTGCCGTTGCCGCCGGTGCGGTGCTGCGCCCGCCCGAGCCATCGCCGAGCTTACTTCCGCCCGCGCCGAGCATACGCGCGCCACGGGTTCAATGAAACGTCCTGATAAAATCTGCGTGTCCCTGCCGCCCTTTCTTTGTCACTTTCGCCGTCGCCTAATTTCGACGCGGTCCTTCATGCAACGGCGCCCACGAACTTACTGGAACTGGCAACTTTTATTGGAGTTACAAGACTTCAAGAGAATAGTCATAGGATTAAATGCAGCTTTTTATTGGAGTTTCAAAAATATATATATATATATTTCATTTATAATATAAACAAAGATAATAAATTCCAACCAAATCAAAATTTACCATGTTTTTTAAACTTCAGCCTTTTTGCAAATTCGTTTATATTTAATATGTAATCATTATTTTGGTCATTAAATTAAAAAAAAAAATTAAATAAGAAAATAATCGATTATAAAAATTAAAGTGTTATTAAAGCGTTTGATAAAAGTATGTATAGAGTAATTGAAACGTAAAATATCTTCCTGTGATTACATTCTCCAATCATATTTATTACAATTTAGCATTAAAAATAAAATATTCCGTAATTACTAGCACATTTCATTAGGAACATTAAATAATTTCGTGATATGAATACCTTTCTATTAATGTTGATTAGCATGAATTACTTGATATCGCTAAAAATATCAAAATATATTAAAAATAAATATATTAAATATAAATTTCAAATATAATTAATGTTCAATTTGCATTAATATTACATAACCTGTCAGCTATTTTTTATCACACTTTATACACATAATATGCTTTATCAACATGTCGGAAGTGTCAAATATAGTTATCGGTTAGAAAAGTAAGATCAAATTTTTTTCGAATTAATGACTTCTTAATTACGTTTAATACTTTAAATAAAGATACGATGTACGCTGCGTTAATTGCGAGTGGAATTATCTGACGAGACGGTAAATTATTAACATATAAAAGGATTACCGTTCTCAATTAATTAAGGGATATAATTATGATGCATGGAAATGGAAGGAACAAAAAATGCGCTGGCCACGTAGATGTGATGAAACAACATGATTTGCGAAAAACAGAGCACCCTGAATTATGTAGAATTCGATGTTATCAGAATGTTTGCAAAAAGATTATCAGATTAGAAAACACAGCACAAATAATAGCTTTATAAATCATAAAGCGAACCCAAGACGAAGCATGCAAAGTCAAATGGCTAAAAAGACGATAAATCCTTATTTTATTTATACTCCCATAAATCTCTTCATATTTTCTTTAACATTACTCAGCAATAATTATTCGTAATGTAAATCTTATATACAACTAAATTTATTACAAACTCTTCGATAACTTAAAATATTTATAAATAATCATAACTCCTTTGCTTGGTCGAAATATAAAAATATATTCAAGAGATTAAATAATTATATTTTTAATAAAATCTTTTTAAAGAAAGTTTACAATACATTATTATCTTTTTAAAATTAATTAATTCTCTAGTTACGCGAATTTGATAAAATTTTCATAAAATAACTGAATTTGGTTTACTTTCTAATTATAACGTATTAGATATTTAATGAATCAAAAGTATATTCAATTTTTAAACAGTTTTATTAATTTTTCATTTTATAATCTTTTTTCAAATTTTCTTTATATGGAATCATACTTTAATGTCTCTTGTAAAATATTCCATATTGCTGAGCGACAATTCTAACCACGCGTTAAATTATATATATCCCTATTATATATATCCTTAGCAGGGATTTAATTTTTCGTACATTGTGGCTGTCTTCTACTGTCGCCGTATACATGGTCAGTTTGCGAGGCAAACACCCATTTTACTAACACGTTAAACCGTACATCACTCTCTCAGCAGGTCCACGCTACCCGCCATGACGGTTATCACTGCCATTATTAGCCAGAAGTCATTTGGCCCAATTAATTCAAAATGTTTTTATTCGGGATACTTTGTCCTTGTCGCGGGAGTAGACACTACCGGTTGCCGCACCTACGGGATACCGCCCTTTTCGTATAATTGCTTTGTTTATCGTCCCCAATCAGAACACCGATATTAGCATATACGCAAACTACGAGTTTTTCGACCCTTTTTTATATCCACCATTGATCCACCCTTTGTTCTCCTTCGCCGCCATGCTTACTCCCTTTGCCTCTTTTTTGTCAAACCTATCGACAATCAAGCTTGGATCACCCTTAGTGTTATTCCTCGACTGATTCTAGCATTTTCGTCGAAATCGTGAGTCTTAATTGTTGAATAAATTATACCTTTAAATTTCTCAGCTATAAACTTTATGTTTATGGTAATCTGTCGTTTTCTCATTTCGATTTAATAAACCCAATGATAATTAGATATTAAATGCAATATATATAAAATGTATTTCTGTTATTGTATTTGTAGATCATACAAAATTTGAGTCCTAAATATTTATGAATTAAAATATAATATTAATACAAGCATTCTCCTATTAGCAATATTTTTTCCTTTTCTCGAACATAAAAGTACCCGAACCAGCACTCAAAATCATGTATATATTATCTTTATCGAATTATCTTTTCTTCCTTTCGTCTCCCTCTAAATTCTTCTACCTCTTTTTTTGATCAACATGGCATAAAGCAACTTACCCTCATAGCAATGCGAGCATCGGCGGCTCTTCCATAAAGGATACTATTCGGGGGCGACCGATAAAGTCTTAGGAATCGCTAAAGCTATTTTGTCATCGTTTCTTTTGAGCTGGCTTTACTACCATCAAAACTCACGTTAAAAAGCCTCGCTAATATCACTAAGCTCATGAATACTAGAATTATGGTAACTAAGGCAAGAGATGGAATTCTAGATATATTCAAATAACTTTGATAGTCGTGCTTCTGATAACAAAATAATTCAAACATTCGCTGTCAAATCAACATAATTTTTCATATAAATTTTATTCTTACTTCAGTAATAGAGCCACGTAACAATAGAACTGCATATATTACAGAACACAAACGCTATATTTATTTTATTATTATAACTATATTTATTTTCGCAATTAATTCTCTTCAATATTTCAATTTTTAATTTTTTCATAAAAATTAAAATATTATAGAGAATTAATTATGGAACAAACGTAATGTTGTAATTCATTATTATATAGTTCTGTTGATACATAACTCTATTCGTGAAAAATAAGTTTTTAAATTTCTTTAACTAACTCAACAAATTTTGAATAGATATATAAATGGTTGAATAATATACGAATAATAACGAATTGAATAATAACGAAAAATTATATTTAAACCAATGAAAATTTAAATATATTTCTATAATTAGATCTAAATTTATGCATAATTTATGTACATAGTCGCATTATTCCAATTCTTCCTTCCACAATCCTTGTATTTAAACGAGACAAAAAGAATAACTGATGTTTTTTATGATACGTGATGTATTTCGTGCATTGGGATATTTATAGACTGTCACAAAGGATTCTTAGAGATCCCACCGTTTTTTATAATTAGCTTCTGAAATAACATTTTCCTAAACCTAGGAACGATAAATTTCATGAGTTCCATGCGTACCAATGCATATTTGTGCGTACCAATGCAATGTGTATTCGCAAGACAGTAGGAATAATATTTTCTTGCTTATTTATGTCGGATGCAGAATGACGCAGCAATTAACACGCTATGCTAATAATGAACATGCAAAGTTGAGGGAACGATTAAAAATAGTTAGAGCGCGCGTGGTTCAACTCAAAGTAATTCTCTTATTCTTTTACAGCGCAATACTCATCTTGTGAACGGGCATATTATAGTTTTCAGGAATATTTATGCATCATATTGAAGTCTTTTAATATTCGCGCGATTTTAATTACGAGTTTCTATATTGCTAATATTCACGCGATTTTAATTATGAGTTTCTACGTTGCCAACGTACATTCACGCCATTTTAATTATACGAGTTTCTACGTTGCATTATCTTATTTTAAATAAATGCAAAAATACGTAATATAATATTGTTACAACAGAACGTTAATTCGATAGTTCCAGCTGCAACAGATCTTTACTTTAATGCGCCGATGAATATCAAGAGTTAGTGCCATGATTCGAGACATCTTTAGACGCTGTAAAGAATTACGCTAGTAAGTAGTTTCATCAACGTCAGTATTGAATGAACGAAGCACGCGTCCGCTACTTTACCAATTCATGCAGCTGTGGCACCACGTCGCCTAATCCTCGCAATGAATTGACATCGCACAGCCTGACTGCCCCCAGGTGATGATATCTACACTCGTATTAGGCAGAATCGAACACGATCGCATGATCGTTCTCGAATAATCATCAACATACGAGTCACGGAGGCACACATTGAAAGAGTGACTCGTACAGATCTACCCTCGTTCATTTATCAGTCCGTCTGTCCATTCATTACCTTCATCATTAAGTCTTTGCGAAGGAGAATGGAATCGCTGATCAATTCTCTACGTGGCGCCGAGAAAACGAGCGAATGTTAACAGAAAGTTGCCTCTCCAAAGTGAGATAGAAAAACTAAACGACTGCAAAGAAATATAACGCAAAAATAGAATTACATAGAAAGAACGATTTTACCGAAGTGTCTAAAAATTTAGGCAAATACAGATCTAAAAATAATTTTGTTGGCCCATTAAAATAATTATGTAGAACGTTCAAGTTATGAGCTAGAATATCGAAATTTTTTACAATTTTATTCATCATGCTTGAGCTTCCTATATAATTATTTTGATGGTCCAACAATATTATCTTCAAATCTACTTAAATTTTTAGATATTTCAGCAAAATCGTTCTTTTCGTGCTGTACATAAAGCGAAGAGAAAGAGAGAAAGAGGGAGGAAGGAGGGCTAGAAATAAACTTTGTTCGCAAGAAATCGTTAAAGGCCTAAAGTGAAATCGATGACAAAGCGCTCCGCGCGAAGCGATGAATCGAGATGAAGAGAAATGCGAGAAAAATCGAGATCCTCGATGTGCCAAATGGAGGAGATCCAAGCAACCGGAGGATTACGTGATTCGTACCACCGATTCGCCATCAGTGTCAGTTTAATGAAGGCCTCTAGGTAACGCGAAAGATTCGCTCTCTCAGCGGGATACCAACGACGGTGATCGTCTTTCAGTCCGCTAGTGCCTTTCCCGACCGACTTGTACTCGGAAATCACCGTGAAACGACCTGTAGCAATCGCCGGATGGCTGATCTACCTGCGACTAGTACCGGTGACGCGAATAATCGGTTTATTGCAATCCTGCATCACTGGAAACTGTAAAACAACTCCCCCCGGAGAGATCATTTTCATCGAAAAAATTCTTGAAATAGACTGATGATTACTAATAGCAAATTCGATTGGACGCACTCAATGCGCACTAGTGCATTAAACCGTCGTATACGAATTGACGTAGAGATGTATGTTTATTATAAATATAGAAAGCGATTAAACCGTGAAATACTCAATTCAATTTATTGTTCTGTTAAATAAAATATATATTATATAATTCGAAATATTTGCATTCAGATTAAATCCGTATTTAATGGCTTCAATATGTATATGATTTTAATTTATCTCGGACTATAGAATTGAAAATCTTATTTTGAAATAATTAGAAAAGACTGTTCTAGAATAATATTCAATAAAACTAACAAAAAAAATGAAAATAAATCTTATAATACGCTTTATATCCTATTTTAAAATTCCTAAAGAACTTTCTTCGGTAGCGAAGTAGGTATACGACGGTATATGCTACAACTATATTTCAACCAAGAACTGTAGCTGACGTAAACTCATTATCTAGCGAAATTATCCCGTAACATCGTGAGTAAGTCCGTCATTCACGGAACAATCGCGCGTAAGTGAGTGCGCCCGTTCCAGTTCTCTACTTCGCAATTTCCATTCTTTTTCGTTTCTCGCGTTAAGTTCCAGTATGCGAAATCTCTTTACCCTCCACCCTCTCCTTCCCATGTTATTTCCACGTTGGTCTCTTTCTCTATTCAGAGAGCGGGTGGAGTTAGAAGTCCTATACACCTTTAGCACGCTATAGTGGAAAACAGGCGGCACGTGGAGGAACACGGTGTTCACAGCTGTGCTTGTGCCCTTTCAAATATAAAGGAGAGAACATAATTTCATCCCCTTTCCTCTGCTTCTCTCTCTTTCTTTCGTGTTCCCTCTTCCATATACAGAACTGGAAGATATTGTGAGATACCACCAGGTGCGCGTCTCGCGGAGGTAGTGGTAGACGATAGATTTACAGCAAATCATTTTACACGCCTATTGCGGGGATCCTGCGCGTGAAATATCGCCGACATTAACTCTCGAAAAGTGATGCCGGCTAGAAAAGGGGGAGAGCGATCGTATGCCATTATTGTAACCCGATTTAATATTTCCTGCGTGGATTTGTGCTCGAAAGACGATACTGAACAACCGGTCGACATAGTTATGGGCTACTTAAATGTCCGAAATTGATTTTGGAAGATTAAGAATCAAAGTGTTAGGGGTAAATAAAAATGTTTGTAATTGTATAAAAAAATAATTGAATATATATATATAATATGATAAACTGAATAATTTTATATAATAAAGAAATTTAAGATATTTACAAATTAAAACATACATTAAGAATATTATGTAACTATGTGCTAGAATTAAAAGATTATATTATCTAATAACATTATTATTAATTTTATGAGCCTGTTATGAGCTTTACTTATATGAATTATTCAACTATTTTCACAATTTTGCGAGATTTGCATTATGTAGAATGTAAAACAAAAGCAAAATTATTACGATACTTTCTTAAGCAGATACTTGACAAAAAAGCTTGAAAGATTCTTGGAGAGATTCTGAGTACGTCTCAAAATAAATCACGATTAATTAAATGCGACAAAGACGATTCAGCTAATCAAAGCTTAAAGATGCGTGATTTGTGGACGCGGAGAATTCTGAGTATGTACGCGACGCGGCATGTACATATGCAGCTGTAAAATTGATCGCCAATATGATTCATTCTGACTCATCAGCATACATATATCGCATGTATACGCGCGTACATGGTACGACATAATGCACATAACAAGGCTATGGTTTGCATGGAATTAAATTATACACATTGCGCTTTCCCAAATTGCTTGGCGCGCGGAGTAAGCATATCATATGTGCCATTTGCAATCCCGCGTTGTTACGATCTATCTATCTGTAATATTCCATCTATTAACTGTGAAAAAAAAAAAAGGAAATTACGCGTGATGAATTCCATGATGGGAAAATCGCATTCACATCAATCGTAAATTAATTTAGCGTACATAATAAGATTAATCACGCATTAAAAATCATATCTTACGGGCAAAAATCTGTGGCCAAACTTTCAATTATTAAATAAAGTATGATTATATACTGCGTTTTAATGTAAACTTTAAACGCTGCCTTTTTTAAATAATATTGAGCAATGTATATTTTGAAAAGCTAATTAAAATTAAAATAAAGCAAATTTGCCGCGTATAAATTCCTTCTATAATTAATCAGAGAAACGAAAAAAATTAATAAATAAATAAAATTCATTTAAAAAATGAAACAAACGACATCTGCTGATCGTCGTGACAAAATTTTCAAGCATCGCTAAGATTCAAGGAAAAAATTGTACCGTATGTCTCTTCTCGAGCATTCATTTCAAAGACAAATACGCCGAGTTGAGTGACTCAGGTCCAGCGTGCGGGATAAACGAATTTCGCGAGGTATGCACACGCAAATGACGTGCTCCTTCCACTCTCGTCCTTTCCGCTGCTCCTTGAGCCGAGAGCGTTCACCGGTAGCGATCGCAATAAGAAAAACAGCGCGACGTCGGCGCAGACTCCCTTAGACCCTGCGAGGTGTCTTGGTCTCTTTTCGAGGCTGATGATCGAGGCATGAAAGGTGAGCCGCCTGTTACGCGACTGCTGGGTTACGCTGGTTCGGAGCTCGCCCAAAATTTCCGTGTATAGATACTCAAGAAACTTGGCTGGCAAACGTACTCGCGAGAAGAAGAGAGATGAGGAGAGGAACAAGAGAGAGATCTTCGGATTCGACGACGCATTGATGCGCATGCACAAACACACGCCACGTCGCTCTTGTCGCGCCGACACTCGAGACACGCGACTCTCGTTTTATTTCCTTCTTCGCACTCGAGAAGGTAGATTTTTCTGGAATTCGTCTCCGGTCGACTCTTAGGATCCGCAAAAGGGCCCGATTCTCCCGAGTCCTCTTCAACCTCGCGTATACCGACGCTCCGCTCCGCTCGGCTGCGCGCCGCTTCGTTCTCTTTCTTCAACGTGGGAAAGCAGCCTCGGGGAGAACAGTCTTTCCGATCGATCGAACGTAGAATCGCGCGTCATGCACGATTCACTCACGATTGCAGCTCGATTGATCGCAAGAGATCGACTTTCTGCCGAAATCAGGGTACTGGGGCTAAACTAAATGGCTCGAATAACTGAATTTCCTTGTCGGGAGCGAAAAGTTGCGTCGAGCGGAATGATGGCTACCTGTCGCGAAGACCGGATCGTATTATCGACATCAAGACACATAATTCCGTAAATATCACCGATACTTTCGCAGTCAAATGCTAATTATTTGAAATATGGAAATAATGATTTTGCTGAAGTATTTAAAAACTTGGATAAATATAGATCTGAAAAGAATTTTGTTATATATCATGTCGATCTCAATCCAAATCTTTTTACCGATACAGATCATTCCTTTTCGTAAAATCAATTGTATCATTCACCAGATTTTGAACGATTTTTGTACTATACCACACTGCATTCACTACTTATATTGTCAAAATAATGCTAAAATAGCCCAAAAAAACCTAAAACTATTTATAGATTGTATTATATTAGCTCGTTACGTAAAATTTAAATATTGCAAACTTATAATTAAAGTCACCATTAGCTAAAATTTGTCTGCCAAGATGATATCTGAAATCATCAAATTTAGCGACAAAATCGCTAAATTGGCAACTGTAATTATTTATAAAATACCGTGAATAGCGATTGATTTTCGAGCGCCAGTAAGTTGTAGAGCAATACATCTCCTTCAGAGAGCAACAACAAGACGATCACAAGACTTTATCTATTTTGTCTCCTTTTTTCCCTGACACCGACGCTTATGGATTTACTCCGACATTCGTCGCGGACTTTCTTACCGCGAGTCGCTTATCTCGCGGTACGCCGACGAGTCGTCCATTCCTGCGGAGGTGAAAGGCGGCGGCAGAGACGATGGAATATTAGCGGACTCGTTGCGTTTTGCCGGTCAACAATCATCATACCTCAGCTTGATATCCGGTGATTTGCCACAACGTCACGCCAGGGGATGGTAATCGATACCGCGTTTTCTCTACTCGCTCTCGGCTGATGTATCCTCACGCGTCCATTTACGGTATCCTCGAAATCATTGCGAGATCAAGAATGATCCGGTGAAGCTAATCCGAAAGATTTAACGCGATGGAGAACACGTTTTCAAACAAACATTTTTCAAAATGTTACGATTCCTTTAACGCTTTTAATCCAGTGGCATTAATTTTATTACTATTTTAAAAAATATTTAATAACTACTTCAAAATAATGTCATTATTTCAAATGAAAAATAAAACATAAATATGAAAATATTGTAATGATAAATTTCTTGATTGATAATCTTCCTTGGATAAAAACAATATGAATTATAGATAATTAAATGATATAAATGAATTAAATAATGAATTAGATAATGAATTAGATAATAAATTATAGATAATTAAATGAGAGTCTAAAATCACGAGATATTTAAATAATTAAAAATTTCAAAAATGTTAAAAAATTCGATAGTTCTTGCAAATACAAAAATGCAACAATAAATAAATATTTGTAATAAAAATAATTGCGTGAATTGACAGATGTTAATTAAATGTGTCTAAGTATAAACATTAATATTCATGTAATTACGACATGTGGCTTAGATATGGAAGAACATAAGGTAGATTATACTAATATATTCACCATGACTGGATTAGCAAATGTCAGTTTTAACTAGACATAGGTGAGTAGTTTGAAATCGATACTTTTTATTATACGATCCACTTGAATCGCACCTGTCATCCGTGACTCGGTCAATGAGAAAGAACATCGGAGGTTGTAATTAAAAGTTCTCGTATAAAGAACTTCTGGCAGCTCGCTTGTTCGTGTGGAAATGTATAATACATTCCAATTAACATGTACGAATTATTTCTTGCACCATATTACATCGTACGTTAAAAGCCGTCTTATTCTCTCTTTTTCTATTTCATACAATATGTATTATGTGATTATAGTAGAGTATATTTGAGCGTTAATTATCATAATCCTTCTTACTTTTGTACAATATATAAATTAAAGAAAAATAAAATCGGTGTTCTGTATACATTTAGCATTGTAAATATAATAATGCACTCAGAGAAAAAACATAATGGAAACAGAAAATTATAAAAATATAACAATTGTATAAGTTTTATATATAGAATTAATACAATTCAATAAATTATCAATAACTAAGAAGATTATTAATTCTATATATTAAAATAGCTGTCATTTTTATTATAGTTGCTTCTACGATATTTTTCTCTGTACGTAGAACAAATCGCTAGTAATTATAACATTATTAATAACGTCCAGTCACTTGTCATTTATAAACTAAGCTGTCTATTTTTGATATTAAAAAATTTATTTTGGTATGTGAATGATGACGAAAATACGTCTATTATTTCATCATTTTTAACGATAGAGAAATTAATAACGCTCCTACGCAAGAGACAGACTCAGCTGTCTGCGATATATATCCAGACGACCGTAATTACGAGCAATCGAAAAAATCCAGGAATTCATCCTGCTATGCGACTAATACGTTTTCCACGGCTCGTGAACGCCGGGATGGAAAGACCGGCCGGCGCGGCGGACGGGGGCAACCCCTGTCGATTCGTTCGTAGTCTTTTTGTCTGACCGTTGGTTTGTCCATCTAGACATGGTTTCGACCCTACGCAGATACAGGCGAAAGACAGAGGCAGAGGTGAAAGGGAGGGCCAGGTGGTGTGCCGCTGATGCGATGATGTGATCGCACCATATGCTGCGCCCTCTAGGGGGCTCAACCATATACGCGCCTACTAATTAATTCCCAGGCCTTTGTTCTAACAGACACTATCGCTGAAATTACCCCCGGTACTTTTGCTTTTGCACGGCGCCAGGAACCGGTCCGGAATGCGTAATCTTCGTTGGCCCGTGACGGATAAAACATATGTAAGTGGGTGCCCCTGCGAGATATCTCGAATACGCGGGGTACGATTTCGATTATTAGTAATCCACATATCGATGTATCCGAAAAAGAATGCACGACAGACGGTGTAAGACGTGAAACATTTAGAAAATTACGTTCGAGACAACTCTAAATTAATCAAATGTAATGTTTGAGCGTTAAACCAGTAGAGTAGTTTTTATCTATCAGCACAGTTTCTTCTTTATAATAAGATATCTATTCATGGAATGGCAATTTTATTGAAGTATCTAAAAATTAAATACATCAGGACTAAAAATAATTTTGTTACATTATTAAAAAATAATTATATAGGACGTTCAAATTGCAGGTTGCTAAAATATTATAAAAACAACGTTCCTCGTCATCTCATGAGAGTCCTATGGAAATATTTTGATGACCAATAAAATTATTTTTATCTCTGTATCTAGTTAAAATTTAAATACTTTAGTAAAATCGTTTTTTTCTTAAATTATGTCTAAGATTATTGTTCACGCTTGAGAATAATATCATCTTTCTATAAACATGTGGGAAATAGAAAACAATGTGATAGATGTAATCTGCTCGCTTCACATCACTTTTCGGGCTTCTAATCTAGCAAGATCACTTGCACCTTGTCTTTACTCACTTGACACAATCGTTTCACCTGCTTAAGAAGTTGACTTATAAGGCTACTCTGTCAAGATTTCTCACCCGACAGTAAGACCCGTAATTCAAACGAGAACAAATCACGTTAAAACGAATAGAGTGTACTATTTGCCAAGCCCTAATCCTAAAGTACAAACCCCATAATCATCTACACGAGTTGCAATATATCGCATGACGATTACATAAACCCTGACCGCGCCAACGATAATTAATTGACTAAACCCCGACACATTACCCAGCACGCTGCGACACAGGCGTAATGGCGGGCTCCGATTAGACCGACGATGATTAGCGTCTCTAACGACGGTCGTGTACAGCCAGGGTCAAACTATGAACGTATAGAAATATAAATACGCCGTTTTGCAGCGTAGTCGATATAAGGGGACAAGAAGGGGCTGCATCCGCAGGTAACCGCAAGGGTAGCTCAGCTAGGAAGTACGGAGAGCTGCAGTGCCAGCCTGTGTAACCGACACCAGTCATTCGCCTCCCTCATTTCACCACCATGTTGTGCCACTTGTGCCCCCTGCCACATTCTGTCCCCCCTCAAACTCCCCTACCAGGATCGTGTCTGCTCCCTTCTCTCCCTTTCTCTCTCTTCATTGCAAGTGTTCTGCCGCTCGCTTTGCGGAATCGCCGCAAGGACTGAAAGTGATATGTTTGTGTTTCCTATTCCACATTTAATTCCGATCGTCGTATAATTGTACCCGTCCGTGAGAACTGGCGAGATTATCCGAGCGATCGTGCCGAGGGGAGTGAGCTAATCCACTCATGTATGATTGACGCTTGAGGGAAAGTGTGATTGAAGAAATGGAACGCGATAGGGAACGCAGTGTAGAACATATGAAATATTTCTGAAAAAAAAAAAAAGGATTAACGCGAGGCAGAGCTTTCTTAATCCATAAGCGGAGAGCGCAGACTCTTGCATAACGCATAACACATAAGGCATAAGAAATTGAACCAATCAGAATCCTTTATTTCATTTCATAGAAAGGAAGGAAATGAAGAACTTCGATTGATACATTTTCTTATGCATTACGTGTTATGCGTTATGCAAGAATCTGTAGTCCCCTCTTTACCCTACAGGTTACTGTAACAGGTCAGTAAACGATTCCTGATTCGTACAAGTTTCTTTGAGTCTTTCAGTAATTATAAATTATACTACATTTTATTATTTTCCAAAATGAAGTTCCAATATTCTAGAAAGTTGAAAGTGTGTTGGTAAATTTTTAGAGATTTTTTTTAATCATTCTGAAAAAATGAAAAAAACGGACGAATTCTAATATCCCAGTTTGTATGAATGAAGCACCAAATTGTACCCTTGTAGAATAAGGGTTAATTTAAAGTTTCTCTACTCTAACATGCAAAAATGAAGTGAATATCTTAACAAGAATTCAAAAAATGATCTCTTTTATGCATATTTTATAAAAGCTTAGAAACAAAACAAAAGACTCGGAGAACAATAACAAAATGTGATTAAGTATCTATTGAGAAAATAAGTTCTAATTAGAGTTTCAATTAAAAGTTAACTTTTACAAGATAAAAAAATCATTATATCTATAGTGTTGTTAAAACAGTGATATATTGAAGCAAGAAATACAATAAGTAACAATAAATTATAAGAAATCTCACTCAAAGAAAAACCGCAAAATTTAAAAAATAAATGTCTGTCCTTTAAAGATTAATAGAGCGATTAGACTATAATAAAGTCAAGTATGAAGCTTTATATTTAGGACAAAGTACTTAATGTTCTCCTAGATTTTTCGATGGTTCAATAGATATTCTCTCAGCCTATTTTGCAGTGAGTTGCGTAAATAAATTATGATATATTATTATTATTCAGTTCAGTTCATATGCACGGCTTCTTAACAAAATACTTTCGATCTTGATCAATTATCTTGATTCTGTCAGCAATTGTAAAAACTTGATATCACACATTTATTCTACACACTCAATCGCAGCTGTACATATGGTGTATTAATAATTTCAGATCGTCGCTACAGTAAGTCAAAATTCTGCGATCAAGATTTGACATCGGGGAAATAATTTCGTGTGTCTCTGCACGCCATTCCCCGCAATACTGTACTCGAGTCCGCGATTCCGGATGGTGTAAGAATAATTGGTACGACATTCGCCCGCTGTGCGACAATATTACAACACCGAGATAACAGTAGAGTCAAGATGTAGATAATCTGTTCTGCAAAAGGGTCGCGCGTCTGCAGAGAGACTACATATGACAAGAAAAGTCTATAGACATCAAAATAATGAGTAATGATATAAATTGTTCAATTTGCAATTATTCTGAGTTATCATATTTGGAAAATTTAAATTAACATTTATTTTTTAATTCACAAAACAATTAATCTTTTTAATATTTTTAATAAAGTTAATATTTGCTTTAGACACATATTTTTGGCTATGTAAACTTTATTTATAATAATTTATCGAATTTGTTTTATCAACGAATTTGTTTTATCACTGCTATTTATTTGAGATGTTGACATCTCAAAATGTCAACTTAAAAAAAAATCTTCGAAGATTAAACAATTCTCTGATATTCGCACTAGAATTTCGATATTTTGCATCAGATTACAATTAATACTTTGCTATAATCGAAAATTAAGAGAACGCGCGTTGTGTTTCTTTCGAATCGAAGACATTACAGTTTTCAGAGGGAAAGACAATATTCTTGATTCTTCGCGCAACGTGCTGACATCAATCTCGGGACGTCCGGCGGGACGGAACTTTTTAATCGCTCGTCAAGAGAGCCGTCCGATTATTTAAAGGAAGGGCTCCTTTTGTGACGCCCGACGGTCCCACTGACTAATAACGCCATCGATCAACCGGTGACTTCACACGGCGCATTTAATGCGCCGTGATGCCGTCATGATACGCGTACTTTGAATTAGTTCCACGATCAGAGGTCACGGACGTGCGCGGTTTTGTTCGTATGCGATCTTTTCGGGATCGGGTCTACAACTCGGCCCGACTGGACATAATTGGGCCAGTCGTCGCGTCGATAAACGTTCGCGGAATTTTTTCAGATCAGTTCCACGACGTCGAGTCGAAACGGAGTGAGAAATCATGTCCTTAAGTAGCATTAACCGTGCGTCATCCGGATAAAAAAATGTCCATTATATCTGCCGAGATCTACGAAATCTCATAATGCAGCTTAAGATACCATGATTGCACATTTGATTAAATTTATTCGATTTATTATTAATATTAAATAATGAATTACTAGACCTAATTTTATGTTACACTAAATTCTTAAGAGTTATAAAAAACATTACATTTCCGAGAAAATTTAATATTTCACTTGTATTTCATTGACTGTACTACATTTGTAGTAAAGATTAAAATTTGTTATAGGATTTGTTATAGGTTGATGAAACTACAAGTTTCTATATACGAAAATGTAAAATTGCAGAACTTGCATAATAATAATAGCGAAATTGCATTTCCTGCCTGTAATAATAAAAGGAAAACTGGCTGTCAGTACAGTGATAATTTCGTACACATCGTTGTAAATTATTGTTTCTTTTTCTCATGTGCATACCGAGAGTTACAGTACTCGTAATGTGTACACTTTTCTGAGCGTTTCAATGTCTCGGATATTGCGCACAATACAATGCGCTTTCACTAGTCATTACCATTATGAAATGCAATGCCATGACAGTTCGTCTCTAGTTTTTAAAAAGTTTGGTTGCATCAACCGGTAATTAATCAAACCATTGTAGGAGGCAAATTTGTATATGAAAAGAACAATCATGTTAAAGTATTTAAACAATTTAGTTGAGAATAATTTTATTGGATCATCAAAATAATTATGCAGAGAAGTATGAAATTTTAGCAAAATATTATAATAACCAGCTTGAGCGTCCTACATAATTATTTGGACAGTTAAGTAAAATTTTTTCTTAACAGATCTGTATTTAGCTCAATTTTTAGATACTTCAAAAAAATCATTTTTTCTATATAAATTATGATACATTTAAATAACAATTTGCAACATTCAGCTGAAATTACGTTTTACGTAATAAAAAATTATTTTCTCCTGTATATTTATCTTATTCTATACAAAAAGTTTCCAACAAAATTATTTTCTATAGCCAACAAAACTTTAAATCTTACAGGAAAATCGTTCTTTCCGTGTAGACAAAAATCAACTGTTATGTCGAAATGACCTGTAATATACCAGTTATCATTATAATGATTGTCGGAAAGATGTTGCTTACATGTAGTCGGCACATCATTATCAATTAACGTGGAAAGGAAATTTCTTTATGCCTCCGCGTTTCAAAATCACGCACTGCACGCTCATGAATCAAACTCAGTTCCACGATGTATCGCAATAATCTTCGAATCAGCGATCAACATAAACTTAGGCATCGTGATGATTGCGATTCATCGCTCGCGGCATTCCTCGGGCTCGCCATCGACTATGGACGTGAAGTGAACGTAATATGTATAAACATGCGACACGCGCGTCAGAATCCTGCTTGTTCTGTCATTCTGTTCAAGAACATATAGAATCGTGTAGCCATAGTGCTTTGTTATCGAACAGTGTCACGCGTCCGTCGACGTTGCTGTCATGAAATGACGGCAGCTAATGGACAAATCGATAAGCTATTATCGGACCGACAAATCTAGGAATGCAGAGATGCATAAATATCATTGCGCATTCGTCATTTTATGGAACGTGTATTTTGAACTTCACCTTACGCGTTCCGCGAGATTGCATAATCACAGATTATTCGCGATAAAAAAGTGGGGTAGCCTAGAGTGACGCATTTGATCTGAGAAACGTATTATATGACTGAATAAATTTCTGCCTTTGTTGGGCCTTTCCTTTTCCTAATTTTTTATATATCATTAATATCGATAAGACCTTCATATATTATCCTTTATCGCTTTATCAAATTATTGTAGATTTTTAGATTTTTTTAAAATCCAACAATGGTCAGTTCTCCGAGAGTATGAACAATGCACCTTACGTCGACATTCACAATCACCAAAGTTTCAGATACCATCGAGCAAGAGGGGGTGAAGTTAAACGAGCGAGCACATGCAAAGGTGTCTTGTTCACTGGGTCAGGAGTGCCAAGAAACCTTCCGGGTTTCCAGCTGATCGCGGCATAGCATGGCGTGGCGTGGCGTGTTGGCGTGATGCGTGTGCGGTACCCGCACACGCGGGGAGAGAAAGAGAAAGAGGGCGGAGGTTGCCCCGTGCCCGAGGAAGTTAGTTCAGCACGGTCTGCCATGGGCCTGCCACTCGGATATCGTGGATCCATGAGACTCGTCGTTTCACTCTCATGTGTCGTGTCCCTCCGTCGGTGGTATCCGCGACGTATCCATGTGGATACTACCTTCGGGCAACTCGAGGTGCCGTGCGTGCAGCTACATAAAGCTCCCTTTCTCATTCTCTCTCTCTCTCTCTCTCTCTCTCTCTCTCTCTCTCTCTCTCTCTCTCGCCTCTATCTGCTTCTCTCTCCGCACGCATCGTATACGTTACAATAAGTCTGCTCGGCGTACAGCAACTTGCACCGCGGTTCGCCTTGCGTGCTAAACTTCAGAATATGAGCGCTATATCCGGCGAGGCTCGTGGAAGCATCACGAATCGTCGAACCCGGACGACAGCGGAGTCGTATATAAGATAAAGTGATGTAACGTAAAACGGGTAGTAAAACTGAATGATTTAGAAAAATTAATGGGACTGCTATAAATTCAATACAGATAAATGAGCTTCTTTCATCTGCATTAAGAAATCAGTAACAATTGTTTCATTTATTGACAAATTTCAACGAAGGATAGATATTTTATTTAGATAAAATAAACACAAAGTTCATGCTATAGAGTATCCTTAACTCTTAGTACCCACATCTCAAAAAAGTCCCTATCTACTCACATCCGGGTACATCAGCGTTTTCTTTTGCTTGTATCTCAGATTGTAGTGCATCAATTTCAACTAATTTTTTTTTAATCTATCGTTTGAAGACTGAAAAAAAAAGAATTTCTGAGTTAGAAAGTCTAAAACATCGTAGCACAAAAGATATTTTGCAGTGAAAAAGGAAAAAAACGTCAGAACTATGAAAATTGGGAAGGGAAGGGAAGGGGGAGATTACGCTAACTCTTTGTAGGTAAGAGTTAAAAATGGTAATCAATATTTGCTAGTAATTGAACTTTTAATCGAATAATATTGTAATGAGAAATGTATTATGATTCCATGAAATACAGTGGATTGCTTGCGATTTGCGTTGTAAGTTTTTTCTTCGCTTTCTTTCTGATTTTTATCTACTTTACAAAACTTATACCTGCAAGCCTTGAATTTCGCTCAACTTAGTTACTCAACTTAGTGTGTACTTAGAAGTTAAATCTACTCCAGTGTGAAATTTTTTCTCGCAAATTTGATTATTGTTAAATTGCTAGTTCTAATTATAAAATAATTGTCTTCCTTATTCATTTGTTAAACAGAACTAATAACTAATGTATGAATTAGATAAAAAATCCGTTCAATGAAATTTAAGGGATGTATTTAGTGGTATCAAATATTAATGGGTATCAAGATGTAAATTAATTCGAATATATCATAAAAAATTCGAATTAATTCGAATATGATTTGAAATAATACAATCTTAAATGTCTTGAGAAGTCTTGAGTGTCTTGAAAAGTTTTGAATGTTTCGGAAAGTCTAAGCGATTCAAGGCACACTTAGAAAAGAAAAGTTATGTTTAAATTGAAAAAATTGTTTCTTTCGTTGATTGTTTTTAAATTAAAATGAAAATACATTTGACGAAAAATTTATTTGATTTCAAGAAATGAGGTTCAAATCAAAGAAATTTTTCTTTATAACCGTTATAGCAACACTTAAATTTTTTTAATTCAAACAAATTTTTTTTTAATCGAAGAAATTGAGAATTATCAAGACTTTTAGATCTATCAAGTCTTTCAAAATCTATCAAGACTTTCAAGAGTATATAGCTTCGAATAATATTCGTAAATAGAGCCAATGATTAAATTGACTGAAAATTCGCAAGAGAGATTTGAATACTCATTACTAGATGTATTCCTTGGAAGATAAGCTGAGGAGACTTTGTAACAGGTTAAAAGTAAAATTTTCTATTGATTTGCAATTTTTCTCCCCTTTATCCAACGTGATTATGTTCTTTGAGTTCTTTCTTCCCAATTCTGATTGCGAATGAATCGGACGATTGTTATCCCGATAGCGTGCGCAATTTGAATTATAAATCGCGATGAAATTAAGACGGCCTTATTTCGCGATGCATAAAGCACGTAATTGCCCGACGGCGGGACGGCCGTGAGCGGCGCATTGTGGGCCTCCCCTCTGGAGTCTTACAATCCATTCGGGTCGATGAATGTGCGCTGGTAGGAAAAACGTAAATTCTGATTCGGCCGAGACGAACGGCGGCGCGGGCGCTTCCTCCTAACTCGGCCTTTATCGCGTAAAACGCTAAGTTATTTACCATCACACGGGCTCGCCACCAAATTGCACGTTATTGCACTGCTCGAACTAGACTTGCCTCTAAGTGCACACTAAGCAATTAAGTTGGCGAAATTCAAGGCTTGGGGGATAAGTCGTTGCGAAGTAGATAAATATCGAGAAAGAAAGCGAAGAAAGTCATAAAATGCAAAATGTAACCGACCCACTAAATAACTTCGAAACAATTAAATGTATATTTAATAAGAGTTTTCTAGAGTTTTATGTATGAAATTAATGATTATAAATAATTGTAATAACATATTAAACATAATATTGGTAAGTTTTTATGGACAAGTTTGTTGCAAAAATATTCAGTATATTAATGTAATGTAACGTTGAACATTAATGCCGTTTCGCATCTCATAATTTCAATTTTATTTCCTCAAGTTTACAGCTTCGTCTTTAAATATAGAGCCTTTTAAATTGATGTAAATGTTTTATATCTAACAAAAAATAAATTTGAAATATTATTAAAACATAATATTTATTTTTATAACAATATTAATATTTTACTAATTCTTTATATTTTATCAAAAAATGCAATAAATTGAAAATACTTTATACTTATGGCCAAAGCTACAATATAAATACATGATTTGTTAATTGTTTGAATTTATATTTTCAAATCATTTTAAAATACTTTAAAAGAATATAATATTCCAGAGTAGTTTCGGAGCGAAAAAGAGCCAAAGTTAAAACCTGGCCTCTCGATTAAATCATACTCACTGAAGATTAGTCATTCAAAGTATATCGTAGTTCAACCTTGTAGATGAAAAAGAAATGATATAAATGATATGTGTATCGCGGTAGATATCAATAACACGTTCTGACATGCGCTCGAGTGTTAATAACCTTGGCCGTGCAACATGGCGAATGTTATGAAGCGAGTGCTGATTACCACGGTCGTTAATTCTTGGCTAATATACCACGGTAACACTCTCGATATGTATACCGTATATGCGTATAAATATACGGTGAAGAATTAGAAGGTCGTACGTAAAGTATGTTACGATACCATCGCGAGCGTATTTATATCAGGATGATACTGTCTCGGGTTGCAGCAGGAGTTACAGCTGCTGCTGCACACGTCGTCGTGTGCGATTTCGATTTCGCGAGTGTGTCCCGTAGACACGACACTTCCAAGCGGTTGTGATCGTGAAAGAAAAATTTACGATTTTACGCTCGTAAACTTTAATCTTCTACGAGTCCCAATGTCGAACTTACTCACGTCTCACACTATGGGGTAGAATGCTGTTTACGCACGTAAATTATCGACTGCCAATAAAATCAATTAAGTTTAAAAATAAAATAATAATTATTTCTAGGAAATACATAGTAACATTTTTATGCTGCAGAGGTTTCTACATATATATATATATATA
>NW_017259229.1:337207-341684 GCF_001594045.1 Atta colombica | reverse complement strand
AATTATAATTTTTAATTTATATTTCTTTTATTATTATAGATATTTTGTTATACTTTTTTCAATATTTCTCTACATCTAGAATACTCGACAACTATATAATAAAAATAATACATACGTATGAGATGTATATGTATAAATATTTCATCAGGAATTTCCAATTTATTTAAAAAAGAAAATATATTCTCTTCAACAAGATTAAATTTTTCATGTATTTTAAAAGTAAATATACAGGTCATTTTTATTTGTCTTTTCTTTCTCGAAAAATGTATATTTACATTTAAAATATATGAAAAATTTAATTTTCTTGAAGAGAATATATTTTCTTGTTTAGAATCCTAATCCACTTCGATAGACAAAATCTAAAAGAATTGCTGTTTAGAATCCGGAAATGCTAGCGTCGAAATATGGAAGCTGGAGCATCTTGTCGTTTAATTTACATCGGATGAATCAGACATTGCAAATCTAAACGCATCGAGCTCTATCGCTTTTACGATCTCCCGCGCATACATTAATTTCCCTCGCGTTTATGCGCATCCTACGCCATTCTACGCAATTAAGATTAATGATCGCGGGTAGCTTCTTAGCTGCAACAATTAGCCGCCGTGCGCGTTACATGCGTCGAACATTTCTGTAACGAGACATTTAAGATACCGATGTTACATAATGTTGCAGAAGCCGCAGACACGAGTTGCGCCAGCGCGCATTTCTGCGTTAATTTATGAAGAGGAGGAGAGGCCCAAGCAAAGTTTCAAGTGGAAACGAGTTCTCGCGGCTTTCTGTCGACCGCCTCTCATCGCGAAAAGTTGCTCGATTCGCCAGGATGAAAAGCGCGGGAGGGAAGATCGTTAGGATCTCGAGATGCCACAACCACACTGCCGATAATAATTACTAGTTGTTATTACACTCCAATTCGCGCCCATCGGTTACGGATACGCCTCGACTAATCACCAGGATTACGCTCGATTCATATTCATGTACGTAGATTTCTTTTTTTATGCGCGCCACGTCGCGCCGCTCCGCTCAAGTCGATGCTAATACTTTATTAGTGGCGCCAGTACGTATACACTTCCCGTCGGGAATTATTCTTTTCGTACGATATCAAGATTACTCGCACTTGATGCAGGTCTCTTTGACATTCCTTCGTGCCATGTAAATTTATTTTTTATCATAAATAAAAATAAATTTACATTTATTTTTATCGTAAATAAAATTAAATTTACATTCTGTACAAAATGTAATTATGTTACTGATAAATAATTTAGGTATACAAAATTGTACATATGCATATTTTCTTATTTAATTGTTTATAAATTATTTAAAAATTTTATGGTACATTTCTTTTAAAATTGAAAGTGTAAAATAAAATTTAGTGTAGCTCAGCTAAATAAAAGTATTTAAGATACTTACTTACTTACTTAAAAATTATTGCAAATTGAAGATTATTTAGTCTATTAATACTTATGAAAGTTTATACCTTATTAACAGTTCACATATTATCCGCAAGACTCGAATGATCTTTGAATACATAATTCTGACATATAAGAAATTCGATGCGCTTTTCCATTAACTTATATGGGAAAAGAAGCCTTACCAAGCGTAATTATAAGAAGCAATAGATGAAAAACGATTCGCCCGGAGAAGCAAGAATCTTCTTAATAAGAAAATTCTGCGATCCGTGGCGCACTTCCTTGCACGTATATTTCACTATGAAGTCGGTATTTCACTACAATCCTGAATGCGTTCCTAATTATAACTTATGTATAAATAATTTTCCATAACATGTCCTTTTCAACGAAAACTTTTCAAAAAAAAAATTTATATATATATATATATATATTGTAATTCTGTTCGATGTATTATCGACCGATTAAAAAGGTTTGATGTTATTCTTTTATCGTCTCGTCTCTGACATTCTGATTGACGATTATTCGTCATTTGAGACGTTTTGCACGAGGAAACGAGGGAGAAATTAGCGATTTCCTAAGAAAGATATCCCCGTTAGTCGTTAACATGAGCCGCGAACCAGCGGCAGTCAGGATAGCGATCTTCTCGGCCGCGAGCTCAGCGACCATGAGTGGACTGAATATTTTTCATATGAAAATCCAGGTGGGAACCTATTCAGAGCGCCGGCTAAAGCAAATTTTTTTCTTCTCACGCACATCGCGTACGCATCTATGAACATGCATATAGCGACGAACGAGATCGGCGATGAAATGCAATATTCATAAATGCTCTCTTTTTTTCGATTCACTTGCTGTACAGCAACTCAATTAAAATTTGACATAAAACTAGTTGTACTACGTTCTCCATTTATCTGAGGATTTATTGGTATGAAATGAAACAGCATTCTATAATATAGGAGAAAAATGATAATACGATAATAAAAATTCTAACATCTTTCCTATTTTTTCCTAAAAAAAAAATGAATGTTCAGGAAAGAAACTTTCTGGGATTTTTATTTATCATTTGTATTATATACGTCAAGCCATCACAAACACGGAAAAGATGTAATATACAGTTTATGAATAAATTATGTAAAATTAAATACTCTTTCTTTCGTATATCTACACATTCAAGAGAAGTTTCGGTATTTTCTTGCTGACTCAGTAATTAAAGCGATGTTTTATTCTTTGAATGGAACAATTCATAGTTGGCTTGCTTAATACATATATAATACCTTAATATATATCTCAGAAAGCATAACCAAGGCGACAGTATTTTCTATAATTTTGAGTATTTATTAAAATTCTCTGACAATGAAAACAGTTTTCCCATAAAAATTTGATAGAAAAAAAAATTATTATAATATATTAAATTGCATCAGCAAATTTCGAATTGGAATTTCCTTCTCAAATAGAACTTTATGTTTTATATGCAATTTCGAAGTCTGAATAAAATATTATATCTTCGTTCTTTTATTGCATGTTTTTAATTTTGCCTATTCTACATTATGTACTACGTTATCCAGTAAACTTAAATGTTATATCGTCTAGTTAATTTCTTTGTCTTATCTTTATATTACCCCGTTATTATCTAACAATATGTTCACATATGATTTCCGCATTCCTCTAAAGCGAGAAACTATCGTTCCTATCAAATCCCCGATCTAGCAATTGCATCATGTGAAAGATCAGGCTAAATATGATGTTCCGGCGGCGAGAAACAATCGGGAAAGCCTTGCAATGGGCATAGCATGACACATAAACGAGCAAGTTATGATTTCGTGGTCGCTAGGAAAGTCGCGCGGCCACTCTACTCTCGCGACACACGCGAGCACAACACCAGTCTGTCGATGCGAATAGATCGTGGCAGGATAAGTTAGACACGACGTAATTTACTTCTCTGATGGCTCGATGTATCGAGACTTACGATAGCTCGACCGTTTGCTCCGCGTTACGTTATGATTATGTTCCTGCCAACGTGAATGCACTAATGTGAAACGCGCAGAAGTAATTCGTCATTAAAAAACCGGCGAGATTATTCCTCGACTTTCGTGCGGCGTTTAAAAAATTGCGAGAGATTTGACAAAAAGCAACGGCTAATGGAAAATGTCAACAAAGTCATGTAAATGCTTTCACGAATGCGTTTTATTACTATATAAAAATTTTGTTATTGTATAAATTTATTATTATATAAAAATTTTGTTTAGTTATTTTGAATCGTATTTTTAATTGATATAAATTATTTAATTAATATAAAATAATTAATCGTTATGCCGTTACTAATAATTTATATTTATAAAATCATTTATAAATACCAAAAAATTAGATAAAAAAGAAATTTATATATAACAATTTTTTTTAACAAAAGACGTATATTCTGATATATATTGTCATCAAAATATATTCTTAATTAATGATTATTAAGTAATAATTAAGTAATTCACCATATCAAGATTCGTAAAAATTTCAACATATATACATACATTTTTGTATTTTTCATTGATAATTATAAGATGAGACAAGACAGAAAGGTGCCTGTAATTATCGCTAATTTAAAAAGTAAATCTCGTTCTTTTCGCGATGATGACAATAACACCGTATAATTCGTTCAAGGTTGAATAGAAACTGGCGCATTGTCTGATGGAATCGACTGACAGATGCGACGCAATGAGTACAACGAATTCTCCAATCACCTGTCGGACACGCTCGTGGAACTGCGAGCGAGAGCCGTGGCGCAAAAAAGGAAAGAATTCACAAGAAAATGTATGGAATACATCGAAAAGCGGAATGTATATCTTAATTAATGTTAAGCAGATTGCGATCGCAACTTGAACAACTCCGTTTCTTTCCACTAAGAGCGATGAGAATACATTTCGGGAGAGAATAGAGCAATCTATGTTTATACTTCAAGTACAAGAAATAAATGTATAACAACAGCTGAATTTGCAATAAAAATTTAATACACGAATACTTTGCTTGCGTAAGGTAAAATGTGAAATAAAATGTGAAATAACATATATTATAAATATATTATA
>NW_017259229.1:335561-337107 GCF_001594045.1 Atta colombica | reverse complement strand
TATATATTTTAAATATTTTATAACAGAACAAAATAAATATCTACATTTTTCTTAAAATTTATGCATGTATGTATTTATGCATGTATGTATCTTAAAATAAATTACTTTAATTAATACTACTTTAATTATATATTTTTAGAGAGTGATTTGAATTTTTTTATCAAATTTTGAAATCTTTAATTTTAAGATCTTTGCAATGAATTTTTAAACTAGAAAAACCAGACTCACGAAATTGATCCTTAATTAGTATTTCAAATGAGATATGATAGATTGCTCGACCGATTGCGTAAGAAACGCCGCGGTAAAATACAAAATACTCCAATTATATGTGAAAGCGTGTGTGTGCAGGCGCGTTAAGCCGCGACAGGAGAAAAATATAGTAGAAGATAAGGAAGAAAAGAAAAAGCAGGGAGCAGAGAGAGAGAGAGAGAGAGGGAGAGAGAGAGAAAGAGAGAGAGAGAGAAGAGAGAGGGGAGGTTTCTTAATTAAAATGATTGCCGACATTACGGCTAAACTCTTGCAATTATGATTCCCTTTCTCCCATAAAAGTGCTGCTTGATGTCCGCTGGTGTTCGTCATATTTTCAACTAATAATAGTCTTACGTCCTGCGCCATTCTTATCGCAGTTCATCATCCCGCAACGGCAAGACGAGTGCTCCGGTATAACGAGCATCGGCGGCTAATTTCGATGAACTCTTAGCCTCGGCGCAGCGCGGCGCGACCTAATGACACGTCGAAAACGCGTATCTTCCTACGTCCTCCTTGGCACGGTAAATTAGAGTGGAGAGACCCCTCTCGAACGACTCGGCGATCTCATTTCTTCCCTAATGAGCGATTAATACGCACGAGTGTTCACGCCGTGAGCGTTCGATTAAAAAAATTGAGCTCTTACCGAATGGAATCGTTTTACTTGTCGTGGAATTTTTAAAATTTGCACATATAGTTTCTTTTTCACCGAGACAGTAACAGGTAATATTAATTATACATATCAATTTTAGATTGTTGATTAACGTATAAGTTAATCTAAAGATCTATATCCCATGGTCTATATCGCTATCGTAGTGTATCCTCGAATTATAGAACATTAGTTATTGTATCATAATTTTTAAAATATTAGATTCTGAACATTACAACAGAAAAAAATTATAACATTTTCACAAAAAAAATTAATATTCTCTCTAAATATGAATCAGTAGATAATCCCTGATATCAGTGCCAAGTATGCCACTGGTAATCAGTGAATTAAATGTGAGATCCTTAACCTAGCTAATCTTTATTATGTGATCTAACTAATCTTGTTTTAATGCTTAAATTCAATGAATATAACATTGGAAAATTGAAATTAACGTGTAGATATCAGTATTTTAATTATATAATGCTCAAACATTTTTCCTTTTTTGTTGAACTTCTGATTATCAATATCAAGTATGCCACTGGATAATTAGTAACTATCCACTGATTCAAATTTAGAGAGTATTAATTATTCTAAAAAATATTAAAAATAATTGCTATTAATTACTCATCGGAAAATCATTGGTCGCGATTT
>NW_017259229.1:320967-335461 GCF_001594045.1 Atta colombica | reverse complement strand
CACCCAGTGGCATAATCAGTGAAGTTCAATTAGAAAAGGAAGAATATTTGAACATTATATAATTAAAATACTGATATTTTCATATTAATTTCAATCATATTCATTGAATTTAAGCAAACAAGGTTAATTAGATCACATAATAAAGATTAGCTAGGTTAGGAATTTCACATTTAATTCATTGATTATCAATGGCATACTTGGCACTGTCATCAGTGATTATCCACTTATTCAGATTTAGAGTAAATTAAAATTATATATTATATAAAGATAAAATAATTAACGCTAAGATAAGGATAAAATCAGGTTTAGAACACCACATTCATCTGATGCGCTGCTAAATGTAACGAATCACTCGAACCAGCACATTACGGGGAGTCTCTTTTTTCATCAACTATCAGCAAGTTATCGAATCAGCAGCCTCTGCACAACTCGTGCTTCCTTCGTTATCCCATAAATATCGCGGCCTCGCGATGCAAGGTAATAGCGCGTCGGAAAGAGAGACGCGCTGCTTAACTCATACTCGAACGAGACTCGTGACTCCACTTGACCGGACGATCGAAGGATGCGGGGATCCGGAGACAGGTGTGCATTCGCGCGCGAGTACCACCGTCCATCGCGAAAAGTGGCCACGCCGGTTTATACTGGCAATCGATTTTCCTACCACCTTTGATGATTCCGTCCGATTGCACCGGCTGACGTTCAGCCGTTGATGTATACGGGCTTTAAGCTTATTACTTGTCCGCGCGAACCGTTTTGTTTTTATTGTATTCGTATACGGGAACCGGGCGGGCGGACTCACAAGACGGGATCCGGAGCCGGTCCTCGCGACATCTGCGACGGCTTTACAAACGCCGCTGTATAATATGATCAAGTACTATACGGCCGATCGGGTGGCAGATGGAAAAGAAATCTCTAATCCTCTTTCTCTATTTTATCATGTATAAGAATCCTCTTATTTTCTTTCCTATTACTCTCTAAATCTGAATCAGTAGATAATCACTGATATCAGTACCAAGTATGCCACTGGTAATCAGTGAATGAAATGTGAGATCCCTAACCTATCTAATCTTTATTATGTGATCTAACTAACCTTGTTTTAGCATAAATTCAATGAATATGGATTCAATGAATATGGTATTGGAAGATTGAAATTAACGTGTAAATATCAATGTTTTAATTATATAATGATCAAACATTCTTCTTTTTTTAATTGAATTTCATTGATTATCCAGTGCCAAGTGGTAATATGCCATTGGGTAATTACTGACTATCCACTGATGCAGATTTAGAGAATACGTATTACTTTTGCAAAATCACTATAATGCGCGATAATATTGTAACGGATGCAAGGATTGATCAACGACGCACAACCTAAACTCAATTTTATAATATTTAGATCCGGTTGCATCAATGTCACTTTGACTTGCTTAAAGCGAGGCTTAAAACTCTCTTTATCTCGTTTAAAGCTGATAAAGAAACAGAGACAGAGAAAGTTTTAAGCCATTTAAAATCGAAGTAACGTTGGTGTAATCGGGTCTGAAAAGAATTATTTAAGTATATTGATATAATAATTTATAAGGAAATATTTTTCTTTGTCTAAATATGACATTAATGAATTTCTTTTATTTTAAACCATCATTCAAAATAAAATGAATAAGATTACGGTATTAATTTAAAGTAAAAAGTTCTGACGAGAGAGAGAGAGAGAGAGAGAGAGAGAGAGAGAGAGAGAGTTGAGCTTTTAAAAGAACAATACAATAGTTCCTTTTGCCAAACATACAAGTTAGTTTTTTATATTCTTCGAGATTGAATATTGATAGAACAATCATTTTATTTGACGATAAAAAAATTGTTTGAATTATCAAAATAATTATGTAGAACGCTCAAACTGATTGCTAGAGCGCAAAAACTTTTTGCAATATTGTCATTAACACTTAGGTCCATTTTTACATGGTTACTTAAAGATTAATGGTTACCAACACATCATTATTCATCAGAGAATCCATCAATGAAATATTCATAAATTCCTCAATTACCTTTAATCTTTAGGTAATCATATATTGTGAAATTGGACCTTAGTGTTCTACATAATTATTTTTAATGGTCCAACAAAATTATTTTCGGATTTAAATGTAGCTAAATTTTAGATACTTTAGCGCGCAAAACTGTTCTTTTCGTAATATAGATGAGCAGGATTAAAACACGAATTGTAAGAATAATAACTAATTCTTGGGAAATAGGGCGGAGCAACAACATAGAAAAGTTGGAGTACAAGGAAATGAGGATTAATGAATCAGCCTTCAACCGATTCAGCCTTCAATCCCATTCATTCACCGTTATTATAATATAACCGACTTCATTCTTTCGCAACGGCGAAGAGCTCCTTCATTACCGTTCCGCTGAAAATGACAGTGCAATTTAACGACCGGGATATGACAAACCTTACCAGTGTTATAAGATAAAGTTAATAATATAATTAATACAAGGCTCTCCGTCTTTGTGTCTCCCTCGGTCATCTGCATATCGAACACACAAATCGCCGAACGTTATTATCGTCGCGATTACCAGCCGATAAATGCGTTCGTTGCAAACCGATGTTGTTTTCGTCACGCAGTCGCGAAGAAAGGTGTCGAGCATCAAAAACCGGCCGTCGCGCGCGTCGAGTCTGCCGATCGCCGATCTCTCCTTTCCCATCGAGCCGTCATGTGTGTCCACATGCAGATCGATATTTGGCCCGGTCTAATTGCTGTGTTTTTAATAATGACGTTAATGAACGATGTGTATCGCGTGTCCGATGAGCTCAACTCGACTCGACTACTTCGCTGGGCCCGGAGCTCGGCCCAACTTGGCGCGTTGCCAATCCGATTAAAGGCAAATCGAATCTCTCTCCTGACTTCGTTCTCTCTCTCTCTCTCTCTCTCTCTCTCTCTCTCTCTCTCTCTCCCCCTCTCTCTCTCTCGCTTTCCCTCTTTTAACCTCCGTTGAAACGGACTTGTCCTCGACACCGATGGCGATACCGATCGTGCACGCGTACCGTGTTCTCGTCTAAGAGAAAGGGATGAAAAAAAACGCGGTTCGCACACACGGCCAACAACGGTTGATCCTTTGCGTGTCCCGTCATTTTATCGGAAATGATGCCTTCTCCGCAATACAATATTTGATGACGTTCTTCGCCGGCTACCGAACTCAGCAGATGTCTCAACGTACTTTTTCAGCGTCTCTTGTCGAAACGAATGATAAGGGAATTAACAACGCTTGTTATTTGCGAGAGAGCACAAACAAAATTGGTGTCAATCCGATTTGTATTATTTGACATCTAATATATATCTTGGATATACAAGTATTTTAAACAACGCCCACTAATATATAGTAAAATTCTTAATAAAAAACTGAGTTAAAAGGTCCTCTATCACTTTAAAATTTTTGCAATATTTTTTTTAGTTATCCATTGAGTAATGTCTAAAATCGACGTATAAAACAACTTCAAGATGTCTTTAAGAGTTCTTTAAGAAACATCTTCAAAATATTTCACAAAGAATATTGAAAGATATCTTGAAATTGTTGAAGTCTTATACATCGATTTTATCCGCTTATTCAGTAATCTTTAGAAATTATTATATCTCGTTAACTATGCGAAAATGGTAGAAGACTTTTCGACTCACAATCAGTTTTTTATTATTATAGGAATAACTGTATGATTAGTGGACATTATTATTATTAAGATACACTCTGTATATAATTTAACAACATTCGTATACACAAAGTTCTATAATATTCTTTATATGTTCTCATATTACATGTTCTCTATTTAAGTATATATTGAGAGAAAAAATTTTGATATTTGTGACTATAATTGCATGATGAATAATTAAGAGCTCCATTTTTATATATAATTATCACTGCTATATAATGTTATATAATAATAATATATATAATAATATATTTCTAAACTTCTATAAATTGAAATAGAGTCAGTAAAAATCTACAAGTTACGAAGAAAAGATTTAAAATTTTTGTTATATAAACAGCAACATTTTTATCCTCATTATGCGACGAAAGATGATTTAAAAGAAATTGCTCTAAGAGTTAAATGATTATCCATCTTTAAGATATCGATCTTGTATCGAAAATAAATTCTCATCGTTATTCTTAATGTTAATTGATTTAAAGTTTAAGACAGCTAAAATTTTCACAATTTATATCCTTAAGATCAAAATAATTAATTTTGACATACAAATGCAAAATTAATTTATTTATCTGCATAAACTGCAGATAAATAAATGCGGCAGTTAGTTCTTCTTGATCGATAGGAAAGTCGAGAATTTATGTTAGGGGGATATACTGTAATTCATTTGCAATATCAAGCTGCCAAATAGCTTGACTTGAGAGATCCAAAGTGAAATAACTTTTAATCTTTTAGATATGTCAAAGTTAAAGTAGCAGAATTAATTAGGCATTTCACTTTGCTAAAAAGATTGCTCGCGAATAATAATTAATCCTTTAATTGATCTTTATCGTTTCAATTTTTTTCATTATTTATGTAATATCAAGGTTAATTAATTTTTATTGAAGAGAGACGCAATGCATATCAATTCTCTTTATGATTCACTTTTTAACTACACAGCCATCTCAAAGTAGCCGGATTTATTTTTAAGATAATTTTGTATAATTGCAATAGAAAATAATAAGATCTTGCGACCACAAGAATTAACGTCGCAATAAAATGATACTGCCCATATTTGTTACAATTCATTGTCGTAACTTAGATCGAAGAGAGACAACCTAAAAAAACAATCTATGCAAATGTAAATCCTTTGGAGAGAAGAGATACTGAAGCGGATAGGTTTTATAACGTACGCCATTATTCGTCGAGTTAACAAACTTGCGCCGAAGGATACTCGTGGATCTCGTCCGCGATTGCCGATGGCTATCGATGCAAACGAGAGGCGCGACTCCGATCTAGAATGGAATCATTTTTCAAGCGGTCGACGGACAGACGGATACGGCGGATTGCAAAGAGAAGCGAGACAAGACAGGTGAGATGGAAGTCGCTGACGACTCTATAAAACGACGTGCGTCGCTCGCAACATTGTCCGGCAAAATCATGAAAGGCTCACCGCATCGCGATAATGTGAAAAATGAATTCCGCCGCAGATAATCGGAAATTAAATAAATGCATTGAATGACGGACCATCGTTTCTATTGATTGATTACATCTTCTTTAATCCTTTCACTCCAAGCATAAATACACTTTTTATTTATTCATCGCGAAAAAAGTAGTCTAAAATGTAATTCTTATCATTTCGACTTAAATACATAAAATATAACTATATAATATACCACAAAATGATGATGTCTCAAAACTCATCGATATAAAGCATAATGTAGGAATAAAATTTTAATAAATTCAAATGTAAAAGAAAATAAAAATTTCGCGCTATTTAAAATCTTGTTCTATTCCTAATATCCATTCTTATTCAAAAATACTTTTGTTTTTATTAGAATTAACTTTTAGAGGATGGGAGTCTATTTTTTTAATCATACAGGGAGCTTTTCTTCGAGTAAAATTTGTTATAATTCACTATTTTATTTTATTTCTTACTTCAAAATATAACATTGTTTTAGCGCCATTATAATTTTTTCGTCCTATAAAGATTAAATATTTTATGCATTAATTTCATTTTCAAATTATCTATTCCTTACATAATCGTGCAAAAAAGTTACCGCGTATTTAAAGAAGACATTAGAAATGTGGACGGAAGGAATGTTGTAAACACTATGGTCATCGCTGGAATAAAGATGGAAACGTTAGTCCGAAACATTAATAATAGTCGCAGGACTAATTACTCACTGGGCGAGCGCATCAAATACTCATTACACAATTCGTTACCCTCAGACACCTTAATCAAAACGTACCACACGTGAACATGACATGGTGGCAATGTGTACACAATATATCAGCTTGTGACACTATGTAGAAACGTCTGCCAACGAAGTCATTCAAATTTAAAGACAAACATGTCAGTCGAATCCCTCATAATTTCCAAGAATTATTCATAAATTAATCAATTTCGAATAATCTTCTCTTGAATAATTATCAGTTTATAAAGACATATCAATTATAATTAAATATATGTATTAATATGTATGTATGTATTTAAATAAAAAGTATATACATACCATTTATCTGTATTGTTAGACATCTAAAAATATATACACTGAAATTATAACATCCGATTAATGATTTTATGTACATGAGTTGCATTAATCTGTTGAAAAAAAAGAGCTTTATCACTCAACAAGCTAATGTTGTCATCGTTTTGACGTTCAAATAACTTTAACGTTTTTTTATTTAATATCAAAATGATGATAAATAACGTCAATTTGTTTGCTGAAGGAAGTTAAATGCTGAATAATTAATAATTGGTACAAATGTATTATAAAATATATGTTTGATTTGTTATCCCATTCTTTGATGAATGTCAATAATTATACAAAAACAATAATTATAATAAATAATGATAAATTTTCATCCTTTTAATATAATAACGCGCATCTACTGGTGGAATACTTTGATTTTCTCCCGATTTGCTCATCCAGAGAAAGATTTCTTTGATTCAAAAAAAGTTTCTTTACTATACGGTAAAGAAAAAATTTTTTTGATTTGAATTTCTGATTATTTCTTTAATTTAAACATTATTTTTTGAAATTAAATAAAAAAATCTATTTGATTTTAAAAAATTATGTTCAAATCAAAGAAATGACGTTCAAATTAAAGAAATTTTTTCTTTAATCATGTAACAAACATTTCTTTAAATTGAAGAAACTTTTCTCTGCTTTCACGCGAAATATCCTTTGCACTTTCGTCATTAACGAGTTTTACGGAATTATTCTGACAACGTGCCGCAATTTCTCAGTATATTAAAGGTGCACCAGACTGTTTGCTTTAATTAACCATAACACTTTTGTATCATCTTATAGCAGTACGTACCTAATAATTAAATTGCGGAATGGGGACTTTTTTCTTATTAAATGACGTGAATGTTACAAAAACCTGACCTCGAGGTATTAAAAATGTCATCTGTATCGAATTAATTTTCTTCTTGATAAATATATAATGATTTTCCTCTTTATAAATAAAAGCTGCGAAAAAA
Organism: Atta colombica; assembly: GCF_001594045.1. NCBI lineage: Eukaryota > Metazoa > Arthropoda > Insecta > Hymenoptera > Formicidae > Atta > Atta colombica. The sequence continues at coordinate 328,307 of NW_017259229.1, read as the reverse complement.
CTCCTCAATTTCTACTTTTATTTTGATCAAAATGTGCTACCTGTTATAGATGTATTTATATATAAGTCATTTTTTAAATTTATTTTAATTTATTACAAGAATTTATCACAAAAATCCAATTATTTAGATAAAATAAGTTTTTGTTTGTTGAAGAGATCGGGATTAATCGTGACTGCGTCTTATCAAAAAATCATCGATTTACCAACGCCCCCGGCACGAACAAATCGCGAACAGCGATGCTACCGTCAAAAAAGGGGCACGCGCATCTCGTCCCTAAACGATCTGATCATTTTGGCCGATCGGTGTTCGCGCGTGAGCAACGTTTATAAGTATAGACACGCCTATGCTTAATATATCATACACACGTGTAAATGTATATCATAAATGTCCGGGAGAGATGCGTAAGTCCGCGATGGAGAGATACAGCCGGGCGATACGGTTACCATCTCGTTATTACGCCTTATTTGCATTTTCCATTTCGTCGCCGCACCTGGCAGAGTGAGAGAAAGCAAAATGAAGAAAGAGAGAGAGAGAGAGAGAGAGAGGAAGAGAAAGAAGGAGAAAAAAAAGAGAAAGAGCCCGATGACGATAAAAGGGACAAGAATGAGAGGCAAAATCGAAGCGAAATCAGCAAGACGGATCTATCGGTCGAAACCGAAGAACCGGAAGAACGCGAGATAAAAACTGACTCTTTTGATATTTGACTTATTATTTGTTAAGAAAATCTGAATGTGTATGTTTTGTAAATTGATTTTATATGATATTAACGCTCTAAAAATTCCTGAGATTCTGAAAAGAAATAATTTCCGCGATAATTCAGTAGCTGAAATATTTAATGCAAAACAATTAAATTAAATTGCATTAATTTAATTTCAGATTTATCCTCTACCATACAGGCAATTTAACATGATTTAACTCTCCGAAACTGACATTAAAATTTTATCATAATTACTAACACTGAACCTATAAGACACATTTAATTTATGTTAATTAAAAGGCATCAATTAAAATCAAAGAACCAAAAATACGACATAACTTATATTAAAAGAAAATAAATACTGGAATGAATAAAATTCAGTCATTTGCACTAATTAGATTAGTGCACATTAAAGATTATTTTATATAATATATTTAAATGTAGTATTAATTATATAATCAACTTTGAAATAATACATGCTCTCTAAATCTGAATCAGTGGATAATCACTAATTATCCAGTGGCATACTTTGTACTGATAATCAGTTATTTTTTAGTTGAATTTCATTGAAGTTCAACTAAAAAAGGAAGTATGTTTGAGCATTATATAATTAAAATATCGATATTTGCACGTTAATTTCAATCTTCCAATACCATATTCGTTGAATTTAAGCACTAAAACAAGATTAGTTAGATCATATAATAAAAATTAACTAGGTTAGGTATCGCACATTTAATTCACTGATTATCAGTGGCATACTTGGCACTGATATCAGCGATTATACACTGATTCAAATTTTTTAGAGTGTACATTTTGTTAAATAACATCACAATATCATTGAGTATTTAATCGTATTTAAAATATTTATATGCTTTTACATTCTTCTAATTTCATGTACAGCAGCTAATGCAAATGACCGAATTATACTATATTTTATACTATATTTTATACTATATTTTAATAAGAATAAATTTAAATTTGCAGATGTAACATAAAAAAAATGGAATTGTTTGACACTTTTGACAAAGAGATTTATAAATGAATCTCCAAAGAATCCACCATCAGTTTCAGAAGGTTAACATATGAAGTACTTATTCAAAACAAAGATACTCCAGATTCGAATTGGCGATTATGATTATTAGGAACAAAACAAATAGATTTGTTAAATAAATGAACTGTGTTTCTTGTCAAGAAAGCTTCATTGTTGAAATTGCAATTCAGGGCGAGTGAATATATAACACGAAATACGCTCCAATACCTATTAAGCACGCAACGCGTGTCACACTTGAAAAATTTGCACGACTAATTACTATCGCATATCTTTAATTAATCCGCTCAGATACTCCCGACACCCGATTCATGCACTGGATGCACTTCAGACACGAAGGATGCGTCTTAATAATTAAATCGCTTCAATGAATGCGGCGTTGACTCGACGTGCAGCAACGCATATCTATTGCAAATATCGAAGGATCTATTAATTATGATCGCGTTAATAAATACATCACGAATTGATTTATTTATATATTGCTGTATGTAACTCACACTGGAAAATGATGCGGAAAATGCGGACAACCTAACCTCGAGAATAATACAATATGAATAAAATGCGAGACAAAACGAAAACCAGTCATAATCAACTGATGTGATTATCATGTATATATATATATATATATTAATATATAATATATAATATATATATTATTAATTAATCTGTATTTATACAATAATTTCATTTTGATTTTATAGCAGTAATCTCGGTATCTGAAAAATATGATAAAGATCGCATAAATAATGCAATCAATAGCATATCTATTCGACAACTTTATTTAACTGATATTTCCTTTATCTAATTAAGATCAATTAATATTCACTCGTTTATCAATTATAAATAATTGAGCAGTTTTATTTTTAGTAATAAGAATAATTAATATTTTTTCCTATAAGAACATTTATCTATTATAATTATATTATAATAGATATTTTTTCACAACAAAAAGTTTGTAAACATTTTGCAATAATTTGCTATTGTAATCGCATTTTTGTACGCGTTTTATTTCATCAGATTAATAAAATATCGTAAATCATTTTGAAAAAACCAATTTTGATTACCGTTTACAATTTGCAGTCAATAATAAGAATCGTTTTAGTTTTGCGCGAAAGTTCAATGTCAAGTGTAAATGAAATCATATTATACATGTAAAAATAGTATTTTATTACGAATTAAACACGAATCATCCCAATTAAGAAGTGATATTACGATATTATAATAAAGTCGGATGCGTTATTTCAAGCGATAGAACGTTTATGTGCTTTTCCCAAGTATATTTATATAGAAGACTATATCGTGCAATTTCTTTCCACGAATACGACAGCCTTGCTACTTCGTTCGCGTGCTCTTTAAGTAGCAAAGATCGCTTAATTCATTAAAATTGCAATAAAAAATATCTTCGGCTTCGTCAAGTATAACTGCCAGCATTACGCAGTTGTCTCACTCGGGTACATCCTGGAGGTAGTCCGAGATGTTTTAAAATTCGCATAAGCTGATAACGAAGTGATATACGTAACGCGTCTCGGTTATAAATCTTTTTTCTACTAATTACAGCGATAAGGATACGACGTCGTAAATCATCGAAATAATTGGCCGCGCACGGTTAGTCACGCATTGTGTGCGATCCTATTTACGTGTATGATCCTCTTAACGCCTGTCTGCGCGCACAGAAGGGCCATCACGATATAGCTATTAAGTTCTCAAACGCATCAGACGAAAATCAATCCGGAAAAATCCTCTCTCGCTGTGATATTTAGTCACGCTTAATCGAGCATTAAGTGTGAAGTCGGGACGACATGTGAATGAGTTCCGAGCTATGCTCATTAATCTTTTTCCCTCAATGTTTTATTTTAGGCGAAATCTATCAATTTTTTACGAATACGTAAATAAGATACGTAACGAAGGGAAGCGTCCGACAGATAAGTTTTTGATTAAATTAAATAAGAACACCATAAAAATGTATAAATGAAAGTGTGTTAATAATTTTAATTATAAATGGTTCTAAGAATATTTGTATTTCAATTTCTTGCTCCATAACTTTATTTTATTTTTGTTTCCCTTCTTTTTCAGCATTTATTTAAGCAAATTCAAAAATTTATTACGTATAATGTACATATGTCGACACATTATAAAAATTGTCTAAACAATATTATTATGTAATACCTTATATTTTTACAGTGTTCTCAATTTCGTTTTTTTTTCAAAATCTAAATATATTTAGTCTTCCATGCACAATAAATAATTGTACCTAGATACCAATTAAGTAACTTTTTCCTTCGGACGGAAAATGTAAAAAGTAAGAAATTTCTTCATTAACTTCAATGGTAAAATTTTTATTTTTCATGTTTCCATTCCCAAAAAAAGTTACATAATTGCTACACAGAATTAAATATCGCTTTCTTTTTTTTAGAACTTGTCCATTATAAAATAATAGATTTATGAGATATTATACATTTGATAAAAATACATATATATTTGATAGAAATTTCGTAGATCCATTTCCTCTAAAATAAAATATAATTTAGAACTTACAGATATGATGCATTGCAGCGGAGTTGAACTACATTGAACCATGTTGAACTGTAAAATATGAACGTAATATCTGAATTAGCATTTAAAATAATTGTTAATTAAAACCTTCCAAATGTTGCAAATATATAAATAAATAAAAATATAAAAAATACATTGAAAACTTACCTTATAGTTCCTCCACTATTGCCCGATATCTCCTAGATATCTCCTCCTCCTCTCAGCTTCCTTCATTGCACATACACCACTTAATATCCGCGAAAATAAGTTACGAAATACGGAAATTTTATCAAACATAATCTTGCAAATTATTCTTACAACATTTTAGAACGGACAACACAATGAGAACGCGCGAGAAAACTCTCAGACTGCATCTAATTAAGTTAAGTTATCGTATTCCACGATTCATTGTGAATGAACGAGTTTCGAACGACGAGATGTTTTAACAAATTACCGACATACCAAATGTTCGTAGAGAAGGATTCTATTCGGCACTTGTTGCGACGAAATTTCGAGAAGTAATGCGACACTGAACGGTTCGCGTCGCTACCCAGTTTGCAGCGCGAATAATAAACAAGGTGTCTGCGTAAGTTCAACGGTCGACGTGCGCCGCGAGTAAGTAAACATCAACCATTCCGTTACGAAATATTTCATACGTTACAACTTATAAAATATTAATGTGTGTTGAATATTTCTATTCCTCGTATCACAGATTCTTAAAAAACGATCAACATATCATGTCTTTCTGTTACGAAATCACTTGGTTTTTATGATTTATATTACAATACATTCCGTGTCAAAATAAGACAAAATAAGATAATTTATGTTTAAATTACCAAGATCTTTCGGAATTAATGATGTATCTATCAAACTTAATTATAAATTTCTTCGTCTTGTAAAAAGTCAAACAATTTTATTTAAGTTACATCTGTATAATCTTAGATTATTCATATTAAATATAGTATATTATTCTTTTATAATTAATATTTATTCTTTTTAAATGAGTTATGTATATTTTAGTTCTTTGAAACTAATTAGTGCTTTTTAATTAATATAATTAAATCTTACAAACTCAACATCAGTAACTATGTTAGATTTAGATGTTAGCTCCGGAAGATAAAAGTACGATAAATATGAATTATGAATCGGAATTCTAAGTTGAGGAAATATTTATTGTCCGTAAATAATCTATTTTCTATCCCTTATCGTTTCAGTTCCTTATCGGAATTGTGCAAGATATGCTTACGAATTTTGATCGCGACAATTGGTCGTACACGTTAATAATTGCTAATTGTTTATAAAGAATAAGTAAAGAGAAAGTTTAGTAGCATTTTGCTTTCATCAATTGCAAATGCGGTTCGAGAAATGATAATGCGATGATACACGGAGCGAATCGCGCCACTACCTGCTAGCTTGAGCTCTACTAGGTGAATGGGAAACGATGACTGAGTGTACATACACAACGACGCGCCTAAACACCAAGGTCATACGTCATCAAAACGAACATTAAGATTACACGCCAGCTTTCTACGAAATATACCGTACTAGGAAAACGCCGAATCCTAATTCTAATAATTTTAATAAATGATAAGAATGAAATTGATCATTGCAAAAAATGTGATGATGACTTTATCTTATGCTTTCGTAATTTATTAAAATCATATAAATTTAATAAAATCAATATATTAAATTTATTAAAATCAATATGTTTTTGATGAAAGATTGAAGAAAAAGTAGAGTTACAAATTAATTTTTATATACTTTTTAAATAAAAGAAAATTTTATAGACATTTTTATAAATACTGTTTTAAATAGAATGAATATGAAATCTCATTCTTTAAATAAATATCAGATATTAATTTCCAATAATTTGTTTAAGTGTGTGATTTAATAATTATTAAATAACGGTTTTTACAAGTTTGCAAGTTAAAATTTTAGTAGTAAAATTATCTCGTACATTATTAACTGTAATAATGTACGTAATACTTCTAAAAAATCAAAAGAAAATAATTACAATAATTTGTAATACTTTTTAAAAATGTACATTTCAAAATATTATATGATACATTCAATATATAATGTGTGTCAGAATCTATAACGTATTATTTCTCTTAACTATACATCTTGTCCATCACGATTATTAAGTAATTATTTTGCTTGAAGTTGAAGAAATTTGAGAATTTCAAAGAGAAAAAAATAAGATCAAAATTAACAGCAAACTTCTCGTACAAAAAAGACTTCCTCCGCGAGATTGCATTCTGACGCGCAGGAACGCATGCAGGAAGCGCGGCTCGAAATCGAGGATGGAATAACGAGAATCAAGGACGACACACGCAAAAGAGACCTACCAATAATAAAACTAAGTGACGTAGGTTAATTGCCGAGATTCTCGTTCAAGCGGGATCTCTGCGACCAGTAGCGAGAGCACAACGGCATAGAGTGTGAGGGAAGATGAGCTCGAACGTGTGAGAAAGGCGAGGTAGACGCACAACCTCCAGGGTAGATCTGTTATCTGGAGCCCCAGAGGGTACCAGAGTACCAGGGACTATCGCACACCGCCTCTTCAACGCCCGGCGAATTCACCTCTAGAGCCCGGACTTCGCTACCTTATTCTTCTTCTTTCATTTCTTTCACTTCTCCGTCTTCTCATCTCCTTCTTCTTCTTTCTACCTCGAGGCGAGGGAGGCACGCACCACGTGCCTACTTGAAAAATCAGCGCGGTTACCGAGGGCCCTAATTAATTTACATAGCGTTCATGGAGAGCAAAAGGGGGGAAGGGGGGAATTCCTCACGGATTACTACCCGTGTTACTCGGATTAATGTTGCCGATCGAATGCAGAGCTATTAATCTTGTTAACAGCTGCAACGCTCACCGAGGCGCGAACAGAACTTTTTAATCAAGAAGCTCGATTTTGTGGAAAGTTGATAACTTGTTGATAACTTTTCGGAAATTGGACTCCGCAATCACAGTAATGCATAAGAAAATGTAGAAAACCGAAAACGACAATGCGATTTTATTAATGCTTTACGCAATTTTAATCAATGTTACGATAATTATATGTC